>NC_081841.1:77590273-77889357 GCF_963259705.1 Myotis daubentonii | reverse complement strand
AGCCTAGCTAACACTAGCTGAGGAAATGTTTTAACACAGCAGTAAAAATATTAGTGGTAAGATTTTCACTCTCTACTGGCAAAATGGTAGATTTTGCTTGAACATGCACTCAATTCTGTAGTGCTTAGGCAATAACAACAATATGCTCTCGGATGCTGCTTTTGTTTTTTCCTTTCAAATTGGCCAAGTATTTTAAGTGACTAAAAAAGCTAACTGAATCCAGTACTTATTAGTCAATAATTATTTACATACACATTTAAGTTATAATGATTATTTTTTAAAATTAAGAACCAACTTTGACTTTATACCATATGTTTCCACTGAATAATTTATAAAATAGTTGGGTTTATTATTTCACTTAGTATCTTCATTCATAGATGGTAAATTTAAGGTATAAAAATCTGACTGTCCAAAGATCCCCAGAAAAAATTATGGTCCAATCTCTTTAATCTCTTTCTGTTAATCGAATCTTTGAAAATTACTGTTGCAAATCAAGCAACTTAACTTAGGATGATAATTTTAGGCTCTTTACTATTAAAATCATTCCAATGCCATGTTTTAATATGCCACATTCAATAATTTTCTTCTCTCTCTGCTCATAATTTTCAAGAAAATAAGGTTAGGAGCCTGTAGTTTTCTTTTAGTGGTTTTTAACTAGAAGTGTTGTTAGCTGAAATTTACATTTTTAATATGATTTAGTAAAATTGTGAAATAGAGGATTTTTCTTGAAGGATTTGAAAGCTATAAAGTTTGCCCAGCTGAGTGTGGCTCAGTGGTTGAGTATCAATCTGTGAACCAGGAGGTGGTGGTTTGAGTCCCCACATGCCCAGGTTGTAGGCTTGGTCCCCAGTAGGGGGCATGCAGGAGGCAGCTGATCAATGTTCTGCTCTCTTCATGTTTCTAGCTCTTTCTCCCTCTCCCTTTCTCTCTTTGAAATCAATAAAAATACATTTTTTTTAAAAGCTATAAAAGTGAATGAAAAGGATAGTTGTGATTTTTTTCCTTCGGTATTTTACTTAACGTATAGCCATCAAAGTCAAGAACCTAGTCACGGTGCAAATATTGTAATGCTTATTATATCCTTTTAGGATCACTAAATCCAGATATTGCCTGGAAGAAATAGAATTATCTTACTATATTAGTAGTCTCTTAAGATTCTTTGCAAAGCTATTAGTAATGCATCTGCTAAACATTTAAGCAAATGCTTTCCAAGCAATGTGAAAATTTTATATTTGACATTCATCTTAATGCTTTGAAGTGAACGACTAAAAAATGGAGGTCAGTGGACTGAAGTGGGTAAATCTTTTTGACTAAGGGTTAGAGGTTAAACTATTATCTCTGAAAAAGATTTTACTTTAAGTATTGCTGGAAAGAAAGAGAAATTTTAGCATAGCACTTGACAAAACAGATCATGAGAAATGATCTTGAGAAAGAAACAACAAAGAAATGGAGAGTGCTATTTCCTATTAAAAAAGCATAGCATTGACCTCAGAAAAAGAGCTTTATTGACTTGTAAGTGGTGATTGATTGCACCAAATCCTTTCTCTAATCAGTGCTCTTTGAAATCTTATCATGCACTTGAAACAAATGGAAGGAAACAGAGGAATGCATTCTGTGGACATTGTAAAAGGGGCAGTGGGTGATCCTATGTGTATGTGAACCTGGTCAGATCTGTCCTTGAATCCTTGGTTCCAAACTTCACTCTTGGTCCTTCCTGAAGTATACACTGCTGCCTAAGGCCTTGGTTTTCTCTTTTCCATTTACTCTACCACCTCTGTGGGCTACTTTATGCCTATTTGATATGTGAGGGAGTCAAGGGGGTGGGTAGAGTATGGAGTTGGGGGAAGCTATTTTGTTCTTTGGCACTTTTTCTGACTGTCTCTAAACAACCATCTAATTTGTGAAATGGGGAGGAGAGGTGGTAAATTGCATGAGAGTTGCAGTACATTTCCAGGAGAAGAATTGAAGAGCAATCTCAGCTTCAGTAGTGCTCAGGAGGTGGCCGAGAAAGCAGTTGGCATCTCCATGTCCCTGTATGTATTGTGAGAAGGTTGTCAGTTGTTTTATTTTAAGGGTTGTATGGGTGAGAATCTTAGGTACATCCTCAAAAATACATTGTGAAAATGATTAAAATGAGCTTAAAGATGTACATCCTTTCAGAAAGTTTCAGCTATTTGTGAAGTTGAACACGTGGCATAATTATATAATATTTAATGTAAAAAGCTATCTTGGCTGTAGTCCTCACCCCAGACCCTCCTAATCAAAACCAAAGATTTTATAACAGCAGATGCTAACACCTACGTCTGGAAAATATCAGAGAAGAGTCATGAGGTTGGAATTAGATAGGAGAAGTTTCTTTTTCTTCAGAAAGTTGATATAAATGTTGTTTATTTTGAGTGATTTTGCAATTTTCTAGGCAAAGGTCCAACTATTCTATAAAACAAAATTGGCTCCTTGAAAAAAAAGCAAAGTATAAGAAGAAAAAGTCTTGTTAGCACAATTGATCAGACTCATAATCAGCATACAGTATGGAAAATAAGTTTCTGAAATGGCTGAAACATAATGATTATTTTGTTATTGTTATAAAGCAACACACAAGAGTTTGCCTTTCTAGATCAGAGTAGATTTAGATTAATTGACCTCATAGAGCAGGTATTTTATCATGATGTTAATATAATTTGATTTTTAATTAAAATGAATGTTTATGAATTTTAATAAGTGTTGAACTTAATAATGAAAATAGTAAAATCATAGAAAATCAGTAATAATGTTGCATACTACTTCATCATTCTATACTTGAAGGTATTAGAGGTTTGAAGTCAAAGATCCCTGATTTTCTAACTCAGTGAATTGGTTTCTTCATTAAACCTTTATTTCTCTACATGAAAAGTGGGAATAATAATCAACACTAATAAAAGAGAAAAATGGTAATTGGCGTACTAGCTACCCTTTTCATTGGCTAATCAGGGCTATAGCAAATTAACTGCCAACTAAGATTGGCAGTTAACTGCCAACTAAGATTGGCAGTTAACTGCCAACAAGATGGCGGTTAATTTGCGTATGTAGGCACAATGCAGGGAGGCGAAAGGGAAAGCAGGAAGAAGCCCCCTGCCACTGACAGTGATCGGAAACCCAGGGGGGAGCTAAGAGCTGGGGGGCAGGGCAAAGGCGGCCCTGGGGCCGCCTTTGCCCTGCCCCCCAGCCATGATCGGAGAATCAGGCACCTTTTCCACCCTGGCCAGTGATAGCAGGAAGTAGGGGTGGAGCCAGCGATGGGAGCTGGGCACGGTCAAAGCTGGCAGTCCCGGGAGCTAGGGGTCCCTTGCCTGGGCCTAAAGCGGAGCCCACGATCGCGGGGCCGCTGCAGCTGCGGGTCCCCGCTGCCCGGGCCGGACCCCTCAGCCAGAGGTGTCAGGCCTGGGCAAGGGGCCGATCCTGCAATTGGAGGGTGATGGGGGTCAACGCCTGAGGGCTCCCAGTATGTGAGAGGGGGCAGGCTGGGCTGAGGGACACTCCCCCCCCCCCCACACACACCCAGCGCACGAATTTCGTGCACCGGGCCCCTAGTACTATGATAATAATTATGAGAATTACATGAGCTGATACATCTGAACACCTGGTACATAGAAGGAGTTTAATGAATGCTAATTCTCTTTCTCATTTTAAATAATAAGAAATAAATATAAAATTCTCTTCTAAAATTTAATATTTTTTATTCTAAAAGTATTTCTTGGTAACATATTTAAAATTATTAGACTCAAGCAATAAAACCATATGAAATCTGCTAGGTTTCCTCAAAGACCTGGTTCTATCTTTTTATCTCTCTTAAAAATTAGGGGAAGAAAAAATTGACCCTATGTAATTTCTACATGAAGGAATATAGACAATTTGGAGTTAATCAATCATAAAGTTAAGAAGATATTTTTGTCTTAGACAATGGGATCTTATAGTTTTATAAGGGAATTAAATACCTACATTTTCTGAGAAGGGAGAGTGAGAGGAAATAAATATACTGTAGCAGAAAATAATGAAAATATTGGGGACAGAGAGGTAGAAATCTCTTAATTTTAAGAATTGATACATACTAAAGGAATTTTAAAAAGAGTAGATCTGGTATAGGTCATTAAATCTTATAGGCAACTAAAGTTAGCTAGCAGTTTTGTTTTTAGTACTTGGCAATCACCTACAGTGTTTTACTGGCTTTTAAGCCTATGGCTCTAAAGTATACTAACTCATGTTTGAGAAACCTGCATTTTAGTATAAGACTATTAAGCACTCAAAGAACCAGGACAGGGGGGAAGACATTGGACTTGAGATGGATCAGGTCCCAACAGTGAGCTGACCCCTGGGTCATCCATGGAGGTTCACAGTGATTTATGTATGCAGAACTTCTACAGGTAGAGTGAATCATTGTAGGATCTGCAAGGGGAGTCTATCCTTTGATCTTATAATATGGTCAGATGTTTTAATGTAATGAAATTAGCCATCTTGCCCTTTAACAGAATGGCTTGATACACCCCGGTATATGGGTGGGGGGACATTTCTATAAAGACAGAATTGTAAATTTGTCTTAGGAAAATAATCCAACAGTCATATATAAACAAAAGGATTCTTAGTTGCAATTTTTTAAAATAGATTTGATCATTGGATGAGAACTGTGGAGTAAAGAAAAATAAAATTAGATATAGGAGCTACAAGGAGAATTTCAGATACATGAGAAAGTTCAAAGCTGGGAAAGATGAGATTTGCATTGCTTAGCACCATCCTGGGAACAAGACACTGTTGTAGTTCAAAAAGACAGGATTACCAGAACACAACAGAATTTCATTTTACAGCTCCTCCTAGCTGACCCTGAGTAATAAAGCCTGGGAAGTTGCAAATACTTCCTGGACATTAGGGTCAATTTGAAAACACTTGATATTAGAGTCATTTTAATAATCTAAATCTGAATTTCTTGTAAAAGTAGCATTACATAAAAATGAAACTTTTATGGTATTTGTGATTCTCTTAGGAAGCACCTTGTATATCAGTTTCTGAAGGCATTTTGGTGTGAGTGCATGTAAAGTAAGCCACGGATAGAAATGTCTTCTCAGACTGAAGATTTCTATAATATTATGACTATCTGCATTATGAAGGGCCAGAGAACAAAAACAGAATATTTAAAAAAATTTTTCTTTGATTTTCAATAAAATAGGCTTTACACCATTTACTTCAGCTAATCATGACAAGATAGTTACTCAAAATATGTTTCAATTTCAAAGCAACCGAGAGAACTTGACTGAAATTGATCAAAATAAAGTCCAACAGAACAAGAGTAGGTAAATTAGAAATTCAACTCTTAGTTTTATATTAAAAAAAGGTGCTGTATTTGAATTTATCCAAGATCATGAAGAATAAGAAATTCCGCCGAAACCGGTTTGGCACAGTGGATAGAGCGTCGGCCTGCGGACTGAAAGGTCCCAGGTTCGATTCCGGTCAAGGGCATGTACCTGGGTTGTGGGCACATCCCCAATAGGAGATGTGCAGGAGGCAGCTGATCGATGTTTCTCTCTCATCGATGTTTCTAACTCTCTCTATCTCTCTCCCTTCCTCTCTGTAAAAAATCAATAAAATATATTTAAAAAAAAAAGAATAAGAAATTCCAAGACCTTGGGAAACAAGAAACAATGAAATTAAATCTTTTTGCAAATTAGACTCAGCAAGTTTTGCTCTTTCTGACCATGACTGCCTGTAGGAAAAATAGGTTTTCTATGTCTTTCTGAGGTGTATTTGCCCTTTGCCTGATAATCAAATCTTTTTAAAAAACTTTGTTTTTTAATGGCATAGTTATAATAGAAGTGAGAAAATTTCCTTCTTGAATCATAGTCTTATTTCACATGTCTAATTTAAGCTCTAAATTCAGAATATGCAGTAAGTAGGAAATTCAATTTAATGACAGTTATTGCTTATCATATTTAAGAAATGTGAATGTATTTTGACCTTGTTTTAAATTTAGAGCTCAGACTTATATTTTCTTGTAGGATTATGCCTATTAATTCTAGATAGTCATCATACAAAATAAAGTATTTTTCTTTAATTGGGAGAATGTAAAATGATTTGGTGAGTACAGAGGAGAGAAGGAAGAAAAAGCTGAGGTTCAAATTAGTTATCTACTGAATGTTTAAATAGGTTTATATTCATCATTTGAAAGAAGCTTCAGTTTTCCTCAGGTTATATTCTCCATGTTTTGACCACCAAATTTCAAATCACCTCTCTCAATTTCTCTCCATTTGTCTCATATTGCTATCACTTTAACATGTCACCTCTTAACATATTCACTACTTGTCCTCATCTATCTGCAGATAGAATTACCTTCACATACGATTTTTTTCATTATGGATTTTTACATGTTACCACATGGACGTCTTTAATTCTTTCAAACATTATTATTTAAAGGTAAGTCAAGCAAAAAGGAATGAAGTATGGCATCCATTTGCCCCTCACCAAGCTGAAGAACAAAAAGATTCTGGGTACTGCTGAGGCCCCCTGGGATTGCATTCCATTCTCTCTTTCCAGGAGGTAACCACTGCACAAAGTCATGGTTTTCATTCCTGCACAGTTCTTTGTGCTTTTACATAACTATCTTCTGAGCAACTTTTTAGACTTAACTTTTTATTCCTAAGAGAACCTTGGCACACATCACAGCAAAATCTTAACAGCTCTTTGAACTTTCATGTGACAGGATCAAAATAGCCTAACTTCAGAACCACAGCAGAGTAGTACATGCACCACACATGATTTGCCTCTCAGGTTACCCATAGACATCCCACATGCCCAGGAATCCCTGATACGTGTGTTCCATGTAGTTCTGCAGGCATACTTGTCCCTGGAAGGGCTATCACAGTTTACAAGAATGGCTGTTTAGGCAGCCTCCAGCCTCCAGCCTCCATGCCTTGTCAACTTGGCATTCTCATTTCATTTGGAATGTTTGAAAGTCAGACAGGATGCTAAGTCAGAAAAGCCCTGCCTTCTAACACTGTCACAATCATTTTGAAACCGAATAAATCAGAATCATTATTCTTCAGTGTTCTTATGTGTGTAATCCACAGGGATATATATAAAATTAAGGTGTACTTTAAGTTGGTCTTCTGAGAATGAGATATGTTGTTTATTTTTAGAGCAAAACAAAATAATCTGTTTTTACATTAACTGCTTAATTTGCTTCCACATCTAAAAGTTGATCTTTTTCTCCTTTTAGTAGCCTTGCCCTTAGGGAAATAAAATGCTAAGCATCAGAGGAAAAGATTGAGATGTCATTGTGCTGCATCTTAAAACACTTGAGTTCGTTTTCTTCCTACTCTTTTACTCACTATGCACAGAAAGGGATTTTTCACTCCCAAGGCCACACATAACCCAGTGCTACATCAGAGGCAGGGATATGGATGCAAACATCCATTTCCAAAAGTACTTGGTGTTAACAGTGAGCTGCGTTTCTGTCTTTCTTGGTTCATTTGACAGTAACATTCCAGTGGGAAGGTGAGGATAGATTCCTGGTTTCTGTTTGTTCTGCACCAAAAGTGTGACCCCATTGCAGTAACGACTCTCAAGATGATAAATAGATTTATTTAGTTAGATCAGCCATGAGATAAACACAGCATTTCACCTCCACACATGACTGCTAACCATTAGAATTAAGCCTCCCGCTATCAAAAATGCTGATCAACAGTTTTAGAAGGATACGGGTTGACTATTTTTCCACATCTTAATTCATATTCCTTTGACTACAAGGTTAAAAGTGAGTTGTTGTCTTATTTTAACTTCTAATACATTTTCTTCAGTTTCAGATAAAATTAAATTTTGATACATGCTGCTAAGTAATCTGTTAAGGAGAAATTCAACATAATTGTCTTTGTTGCTCTAAATCTTCAAGGTCATATATTTTGTCCATGGCCACACAAGAGACTTTCTTAACAAGTTGCTAGAAGCTGTTTGTTAGTAAACTGGTGTCTGCTTGAAAGGACATTAAAGTTGATATGAGCAAGTTTTGATTTGAGATTTCATAATTTAAAGGTGATTCATGGATATACACAGGGAAAATATACTAGTCTCATATTGTACAAGTAAGTTTTGTAGTATTGCTATTCAGAGATAAAATTCAAATGTAGGATAAATGAGAAACATGGACCAATAAATTTGAGTGGGCAGCGATTTTTTTTGCTTCTGCATCAGGTATTACATTTTTGAAAGAATTTCTACTGTTAATAATAGTGTAGATCTCTTGGCTAAAAAATGGTTTGGGCTTATTGACCAATGCCTTTTAAAGATCATGGAACTATATCATGAGAAAAATATGTTTCTTTCACTGGATTTCATCAAAATGTTCAGTAGAACTCTTGTAATTTTAGTATAGGTAACTCAGAAATCATAGGTGTTGGCAAGCCATTTCTGCCTGAGAGGGCAACGGTATGGTAACTTAAATGCCATTCTAAAGCAAGTACAATGGCAAAAAAATGTAAAAACAATAGCAACAATTCCCCATACAATTTAACATCAATCTGCAGATGTAGGATTCTGCAGGTGAACAAAGCCTGAGAATCCTTTTAGGGCTCCTGTTTTCAACTCGGAATGGCTTGCACTCAGTATTCAGAGGCAATTAAATATACCCGTGCTAATTCAGAGTTGGAATTGCAAATATTGGTAAGGAAAATGTGCACCACAGGTAGAGTTTGTTTTGCTGTTTCTCTTGTCATTCCGTACATTATGGAAAGATGTGGCACTCATCTACTTTCAGCTTTTAACTGGAATCCATGCTTTCAAACTACCAGTTGTATCATTTTTCCAAGCCATAAGAGGGTTGCAGAGTAGCTCAACATCATTCTCTGGTAAACTCTTCCCACATCTCTCACTTTAGAACAGAGTAAGCCACTATTCATTTTGTATTCTAGGAAGATATTTTAATTCAAGAACTACTTATAATTTGGATAATTATAATCTAGGCAATTAATTCATATAGCATTCTTCTTATTAACATACTTAAGTGGATACCAAATTATTAGGTGTCTGTCTAAGAATGTAGATAAGCAAATCTACTTAAAAATCCACATTATCTACTGTAAAATGCAAGCAGAGAGATTTACTAGTATATCTCAGTGTTTCTCAGTGTAAAAGCCCCTATTTCAATTCTACAAGAACTCCCCTAGAGGCTATTACTCTCATGAAAGATAGTTTGATTGCTTAGACAACCATTTTTATTACTTAATTTGTAAAGAGAGCACTGATTTGTTCAGGTGTCATGCAGGGATTAGTATACTCAAAAACAGAAGGCCCTTTCCCCAGATCTACCAAATGAATGATAATTGATTTCTGTCTCTTTTTAAATTCCTTTCTTGTTGTCACTGATTAGTTGAGGGTTGGGCATAAAAGCCAGGATTGCCAATATTGTCTATGGGAAATCTACAGGAGATTATTGGGAAATACATACAGATTTTTCCCTGATAAAAGAGCACTATTTTGCTTTTTTCTTCCCACCACCCCACCATTTGATTGGATTGTTATATACAGGTGGGGCAAAAGTAGGTTTAAAGTTGTGAGTATGGGAAACAGAGTTTATTAATAATTGTTTTTTCTTTTCCATATGAACAATTATAAACCTACTTTTGCCCCACCTTGTATGTGATATTTAGAGAGCCTAAAGCTATTTTTCACTCATGCAGGGAAAGTCAAGGGATGCTCAATTACTTACTGGCTTGGAGCTATAAACTAGATCTAGAAATGTCTAGCCAAGATTTAATTTTATGTGAGACAATTGAATACTTTATTGTGTAAGTTAGATTATTCAGCAGTAACAAACAATCCAAAGTCTCGAGAACTTAAAAACAACAAAGGCTTATTTTCATTCACGCTACAGGTCTTTGTGGGTAAGCTTGGCTTCAGCTTATTTTGTAGTCACTCAAGAATATGGGTTGATGGAGACACATCTCCAAAATTTCTGGGTTTGGTTCCAGAAAGAAGAGTATGCTCTGGATAGTGTCTTATCAGCAATCAAATGCTCTAGCTGAGAGTGACACATGCCACTTCTACTCACAGACTACCTCCCAGAACTAGTCACAAATCAACACCCACAAAAGTGTAAAAAAGTGTAATTATCCTGTGTGCCCCTAAGGAGAAACGACCAGAAATACTTGTTGAACACTTTTGATAATCACTGTATTGGCTTATGATGAGGATACTGTCATATGAAGCAGAAGGCATCCAGAGTATGATGATGGAAATTCAAATTATTGAACGTTAACTATGCATCAGCATTAAGTTTTGATATATGTTAACATATTTCATATGTACAAAAATCTTACAATGTGAATACTATTGTTATTATCATTCTTGGGTGAAAAACTATGTTTCAGAAAAAGAAGCAGCACTTCAAAACTGGTAGGAAGGGCAGAATCATGGGGCAGAATCAGCTGGTCCCACACCTATGTGGCGAGGTTTAAAATTGGGAGGGATATCTTGGTTGTGGAGGTTTCCTGAGGAGCAAGGGGTCCCTGCCCCACATCAGGCCCCAAGCCCATGGTGCCAGTGCCTGGAAAAGAAGTTCCCACAACTTCTGGCTATAAAAATCAGCAGGGAGCGTGGCTGAGTGACATGGAGGCTGTGGGAGTCCTAGGCAGTTCTTAAAGGGCCTGAACACAAACTTACTTGGACTCACTCCCTCTGAGTTCTAGCACTGGGGCAGCAGCTTGAAAGGAACATGGGACATTCAGTGGGGGTACTAACTTGTCTAGAATCAGGGCAAGAGCTGGAGGGGAAGCTTTCTCCCAAACTGAAGTGCTGGCAGAGGCCAGTGTTCCTTTGCTGAGCCCTTCCTGCCAAAAAGTTGACAGGCTGCACCATATCTGAATCACTATCAACCTGGCTCACACTTTTTGCCCTGCCTTGGTAATTCCCTGTGATCCTTCTCCTCCCTATTAGCAGAAATAAAGAATAACTTACAGGGGATCAACAGTAGAGTAGAGGACACTGAGAATCAAGTCAAGAATTTGGAATATAAGAAGCAAAAAAACAACAACAACAACACCCAATCAGAAGAGCAAAAAGAAAAAAATAATCCAAAAATATGAAAACAGTGTAAGGAGTCTCTGGGACGACTTCAAGTGTACCAACATTTGCATCACGGGAGTGCCAGAAGGAGAAGAGAGAAAACAAGCTATTGAAAACCTATTTGAAGAAATAATGACAGGAAACTTCCTCTACTTGGTGAAAAAAAACAGACTTACAAGTCCAGAAAGCACAGAGAGTCCCAACAAGAGAAACCGAAGACAAACCAAGACACAGCTTAATTAAAATGCCAAAGGTTAAAGACAAAGAATCTTAAAAGCAGCAAGAGAAAAGCTGTTAGTTACCTACAAAGGAACACCCATATGACTGTCAAATGACTTCTCAACAGAAATTGTGCAGGCCAGAAGGGAGTGGCAAGAAATATTCAAAATGGTAAAAAGCAAGAATCTACAACCAAGATTACTCTACCCAGCAAACTATCATTTAGAATTGAAGGTTGCCGGGGTCGAACCCCAGCAGGTCCAGGGGTCCCCAAAGGTGTGGACGGAGTCGGCGAAGAAGGAATGACACGGAGACAGTGTTCAGTTGATCAGCAGCCTAGCCAGGATCTCCAGCCCGGATCTCCAGCCAAGTTCTGGTCTGGATCTCCAGAGAGGTTCTGCTGTTTATTGTCTTGTTAGGTTCTCCAGCCAGGTTCAGTCACCAGGTTCTAGTCAGGTTCTCTTGCCATGTTCTATAGTCAGGTTCAGTCCAGGATCTATTGCCATGTTCTCTCCAGCGAAGTTCTTCTGTCTGTAGGTTCTGTGTAGGTTCTGTCTGTAGGTTCTCTCTTCTTAGTTCTGTCTCTTGAGTTCTGTGTTCTGAGTTCTGTCTCTCGCTGTCTTGTTGCATCTGTATTTATACCAGTTGATTCCAATCCAATCAATCTCTATTACAAAGGTTAGGGCGTTTCTTATCTCTATTCCAGGGAGTAAAGATTATGTAGCTTAAGCATGATTGTTCATAGTTAAAATGATTAATTACCCGCCTGGCACTTAGTTGAGGGGTTTTATTCCCTCCTTAACTTCAGGGGAAAATCCCTACCTGGGGAAACAACCTTTCTCAGAGGTGACCTTGGTTAAAACACATAGTGCCAAGAAGGTGAGCAAACATATTAAGAAAAGTATGCCATATATGCCAGGTCCCTTGAAACAGCAAGCATGGACCGGCTCCCGGCAGAAGGTCAGATAAAGAATTGAAGGTCAGATAAAGAACTTTCCAGACAAGGAAAAGCTAAAGGAGTTCATCACCACCAAACCAGTATTACAGGAAATGCTATAGGTTCTTCTTTAAGAAAAGAAGAAATAAAAGGTAAAAATATGAACAATAAAATGACACTAAATGAATATCAACAATTAAATATAAAAAAATCAAAATAAATGAACAAGGAATCTATTTAACAAAATAATTGATGAATAAAATAGAATCAGAGGAATGGAAACATGGAACAAACTCACAAATCTCAGAGGGAAGGGACTAACCAAATAATTTACATATGAATTACCTATGGACATAGACAATAGGGTGGTGAAGGCCTGGGGTGGGGCAGGAACTGGGGGAAGGGGGGCAATGGGGGAAAAAGGAGAACATCTGTAATATTCTCAACAATAAAGGTTTAAGAAACAACAAATGTGTCTCAGAAAGTTTCTTGCTCAAGATTATTTAGTAGGTTAATGTCAGACTCATGATATTAACTTAGGCAGTTTAACTGCAAAGTCTACATTCTTATTTTATGATCATTAATCTCTAGTAATTTTGCTATTCAAATACATAACACACACACCTATCTATTATCTATATATTATCTGTCTGTCTGTTGGTCCATCTTATCAAGCTAAGAAAAAATACACACCAACAATTACTATAGCATGGTTGTTGTGAAAAATAAGATCAAATTCTTTAGAAAATACCTATCAGTTACTACCTGGTAAGCAGGAGTCAGCATATTAGACAAACAAATTTTGAAGCAATTTTCCCAAAGTATAGGGGGCAGTTTTTTGTCTCTGTCACAGAATAGCAAAGTAAATTTTATAAATTACCAAGCCTGAGGCCTCAATTACTAATAGCTTGAGCTCTACTCACCTGGAGTGAGACAAGATTGAACATACCTTTCACTATCCATGGAAAGAAGGAAGTACCTGTAGCGCAGAGCTATTCATTTGGTAGATGTTAAATTCTATACATAAATAAATCATTTATTCAGACAGTGACTGCGGATAGCTATTATCTATAGAAGGGAAACTATACCCAACATATTCTGTATGGAAGACTATTTTCCTACCAATGCTCATTGACTAAATGAAGGGGAATCTAGACTTGGTGATTCTGGAAGCTTATTAACTCACATATTAATTTCCTCTTGTCTGAGCAAATTCTTTTTTTCCCCTGGGGAAATTTTCTCATCTAAACCCTCTGAATTTGTATTTTTAATCTAAAAATTCCCCCTAGGTTTATATCTGTTATTTGGTAAAGGCACCCCAATTCCTCTTTGAAAAACTACTGCTTTGTCATTCTCAAGGTGGTTTTGTGTTATTGATCCTGTGTTTGCTTCTTTATGCATAGGCACAAGTCTCAAGTCGGGTGAATGAGAACATTCCATTCCCGCAGGGCATAATGATTAGTCCAGAAGTGGGCACATGATTCAAGTCAGTGTAATAGTATTCAGACTTGATGCTACTGTGACAAGTGTTAGATCTAGAAAAGGCAGCAAAAGGACAGAGGTTTTCCTATCTTCATTGATGTGTCTACATTTAGAGTAATGCTGTACAGAGTAGGCACTCAATGTATGTTTGTTGAATGAGAGAAACCATTTTGCACTGCGCTTGCTATGATGGTTGAATGTTATCAGAGCTTCTAGGAAGCAACTATGTGGAGATGCCTGTCAGAGAAGTCAAAATAGAAAAAATCTAAACTAATGGTTGAAAAGACAAAGAAAAACTGAATTCCGATGACATAATTTGAGTTTTAGGACACAGATCTGTGGCAGCCAGGGTAGGCAAGTTTTTGTTAGTTCCAAGAAGTAAAAGCAAAAAAATCACTTAAATAAGTTGGAGGTGGGTTTCACCAAAAGAATACTGATGAATATATCAGCCATTTTATTCTATGAAATCACTTCTAGCTCTTGGTTATTATAACAGAATGGACCAAAATTGTATTCCCCTAAGTCACTGAGTTGAACATTTCATTCATAAATATTTTATTAGAGACTCTACTGCACCAATAAAAACATCTCTAGAGATATATCACAGTTGTGTATGAAAATTACTCTTAAATTTAAAGTATGTTAAATGACTCAAAGGAGTTGATATATCTGAGAGTGCTTCAACTTGTGCGTGTTCCAGAGGAACTCCTGATGAGAATAGTAGACATATATTTACATACTGGGACTTTATTTATTAATAAGTGTATTGTGAGAACAGGATATTATATTGGGAGGTAATCTACCCTGGAAAACAGACACACTCAGCAGTGGCCTTCTCTTTCCTGGAAGGACTTCTAGAAGGAGTGTTGTTCTAACAAGTTCAGCTCTTATCCTGAATCCTCCTTTTAGCTGTATAATTGGTATCTTTTTGTCACACACTTGATGGGTTTTGTTTCCTCATGGCTACATACTAGCTGTAAACTTTGGACAAATTAGTTTCTTTAAAATAGAAATAATGGTAATAGTTATAGAATTATATGAGAATTAAGTAAGGTGATTCTGGTGAACTACTTAATAATTACTAAATTAATGGTAATAAATACCTATCCATGGAAGAAATGAGAATATATTTGTTATATTGCTATACAAAGACACTCCATTGCCCTTGACTTTGAAATGACCTCCTTAAAGTCTTAATAGCTTCTTTATAAAAACCATACACTGGAAGGCCACAGGTGATAGAATAATCATGACATTAAGTTATCTTTGCTTTCCCTGACCCCTAATGATATTTGGAATAAGAGATTTTAGATTTTTAATTAAATAAAAACCTCCTTTGAAACTCTTGCTGTTATTATTTGACTTTGCAGCTAGAATACACTGCTCCTTCTCTCACTTTATCCATGTAATGCCCCCCAAAAATGAATAGTATGTCACCCTCATACTAAACACTTGTCTTCTAGCCACTGGGGTGGCAAAAGGTGACAGAAAGAAACAAAAGAATCATCCTAGTCTTATAGGAACTCACAGTAGCAAAGCAAGAGGTGAACATAAATGATTATGATACAAGATAGAATTAATAATAATTGCCTTACAGGCAAAGGTAAAAAATGTGAAAATTCACAGAAAGAATAGAATAATTGGAAATGGCCTCATGAAAGATGTGCAGAATTCACATATGTACAACTAATGGAGGAATGACAGGCAACATGAACAAAAGAATGAAGGCAAAGATATGTACCAAATTGGAAAAGTGAAGAATATTTTACATAGCTTTTCCTCTTTGAATTTCTATTTCCACTGCCCAAGTCAGGCTCTTATTACTTCTTGCATAAAATATTGTGACTACCTCTAAACAGAGTCCCTTTCTCCAGCTCCACCCTCCCCTAATTCATCTGAAATACATGCCCAGAGTAATTGTCATAAGCTCTGGTCAGGTTGCTTCCCTGATCAAAATATTTCACTGGTCCCCAATGGGGCCCGTGATCATAAAAGTTATTCATTTATATTTGAGTTTTCAAGTAACTAACAAGGTGGTCTTTTTAAAAGCATGGCTTCTACACAGACATAGCAATTTCAGAGTCATACCTTTGGTGAAAACAAGTTATTCCTCATACTAGACTTTTCAGTCATAATAGCTGTCACTCAGTGGGAACAATTTCTAGGAATTGCATTCCCTTGTGAAGACTGCCACCTACTTCATCAGATCAAGTTTTAGAATGACTTTTAAAGTGCTCTTTTTTGTCACTGAAGAAACTAAAAAGAGAGATCTCAGTTTAGAACAAAAAGCTGTTCAAAGTGAAATTGGAAGCTCAGTTTCACTAGCTAAACAAGTACTAACTTGACATGGATGAAAATGTAGGGGGATAGGTTAAAACAGTATAGATCTGTTTAGTTTTATGATAAAATATGATATTTTCTGCATAAGTGTATAGAAAATGAAAGTTTATATGAGAGAAAAACATGCAAAAGGACTGTGATGAAAATCATATGGAAATTTCTTGAGGAGCAAGGTTACCAAACAGAAAAAACAAAGCTTTAGTAAATTGTAGAGATAATGAGGGTGTGGCAATGTGCAAGGCCAATAATAGTAATGAAGGTATTGACAAAAGCACCTTAATTTTAGGCCAAGAAAAGAGCAGAAAACACTGTTAATTATCATTATGAAATCCTTCACTGTATTTCTTTTTTTTAAAACATATTTTATTGATTTTTTACAGAGAGGAAGAGAGAGGGATAGAGAGTTAGAAACATCGATGAGAGAGAAACATTGATCAGCTGCCTTTTGCACACCTCCCACTGGGGATGTGCCCGCAACCAAGGTATATGCCCTTGGCCGGAATCGAACCTGGGACCTTTCAGTCTGCAGGCCGATGATCTATCCAATGAGCCAAACCGGTTAGGGCCCTTCACTGTATTTCTTTAAAGTACCCAGAATGGAATTTTAATGAATTGATCAATTTATGCTAGAGTATGAAGCATTATGCTTTTATGTCATAAAATTTATACTTGATTGTTAACTTTATTGGGTGTGATTTTACTCTCCATACTCTGCATTTTCTTCCCCTCATTCTCCTTTCCTCTTCTTTTTCCAGGCTAACTAAATTTGAAATGTTGCCTTGCCCCACTACTTGATGGCCCTATTAACCTCCTTTATCATTCCTGAGATAAGGATACTTTGCAATTTGAGAGAGTAGTTTTATGTATATAAGAGGCAAGGTGCATGAAAATTCATGCACTTGGGGGGAGGGGTCCCTCCGCCCTGCCTGTGCCCTTTCACAACTCAGGACCCCTCGGAGGATGTCCGACTAGTGGCATAGACCCCCCCCCCCCACCCCAGGGGATTGGGCCTAAGCTGGCAGTCAGACATCCCTCTGGCAACCCAGGAGCCCTTGGTGGATATCCTTAGCGCTGCTGTGGAGGTGGGAGAGGATCCTGCCACCGCCACTGTGCTGGCCAGCTATGAGCCAGCTTCTGGCTGAGCAGCGTCCCCCCTGTGGAAGTGCACTGACCTGCATTGAGTGTCTGCCCCTTGGTGGTCAGTGCATGTCATAGTGACTGGTCATTCCTGATTGTTCCACCTTTAGGTTCATTTTGCATATTACCCTTTTATTATATAGGATTAGCATTTCTATTAAAGTCAATCATTGAAAGCAAAATACTTATACCACCTGGAATGAGTTTAGCTTCAGAGATCTCCTGCTCAGCAATAATTAAGATTCATGATCCTTGAGTTTGAAAAATAGGAAAAGGGATGAGATTTTCTGTAATGCATCACCAACTTTAGCAATCCTTGCTTCTACATAAGGTTCTCAAATTCATTCTTGCTGGTTTTGGTGTAGAATATTTTGATGAATAGAGACACAAGAATCTAATAAGTATTCTTATCTAATTTACCACGAAGTTGTATCAGTATGAAAAAAAAGTCCTCTTCCTGATGTTTTGCTTGATACTGAAATGTGAGAAAGCATGTGTTATCATAGTAATTAACTGGATATTAATATTAATAATAGGAAAAGAGCAAAGGGAAGGCCAGACATTATCAGCATGGCCATCTGGGTAGCTTCACCAGGAAGCTGCAATTTTACACTCCCCAGAGAACCACTGATTCATTCCCTGCAGATCACTGGGGGAAGGGCCTGGAAAAAGGGGAAGATGGACACATGAGCAGGGAGTTGGGGTGATTTAGGGAAGGTACTTTCCTGTCAGTCTAACCTGGGAACAATGATAATTGGCCAGAGGAGTGGAGCCACTGGAAGCCTGAGAAAATTTGGGAGTGCATAATCTGAGACGAAGGAATTCTCTTTTGTTCCCCTGGCTTTGCTCCTGCTTCCTTGCACTCATCCACCCTTTCTCCATAGCCATGTGGTTGTAGAAGCGCCAGAAGCTTTATGGCCATGGCCATGTGACCACATGCAATGGACTGCAGCTGGGAACACAAGCAAAGTTAACCTGATGCTGGACTGAACTGTGCAAATATGGAGCAGAATCTCTGGGCAATGGTTTTGTCCTAGCTCTGCTGAAGACAAATGGGACTTTTTCCTTGGCGGGACAGAGGGAAATGGGACCTTGGGAACGCAGGGGTTTTATTTCACAGAAGTAAAACTTTTCACTATATCTCCTGTGGGGGCTTCTGGAAATTCTTAATGCAGCGGCACCCCAGGAAGCCCATTTTCACTGGCAACCAATGGGGACATGAAGGATACCCCACGATAACAGTTATACTTGTGCAATTTAAGAAATTATTTTAACAAGCTGTAGAGGAGGGAGAAGTTATGGAAAGATAAAGCAATGAGAAAATAATTCTTTTCCAATTTTGGAGACAATTTTAGGAGAAAAGTGGCAAACACCCTGTTATAGTTTTTTCAAATTGCTCTAACAAAAATACCATAGACTGGGTGACTTATACACGCAGAAATCTGTTTCTCATGGTAGCAAGATCAAAGCACAGGCAGATTCTATATCTGGTGAAAGCCTACTTCCTGGTTCATGGACAACTGTCTTCCCTATGTCCTTACATGGCAGAAGGCACAGGGGAGCTCTCTGGGGCCTCTTATAAGGGCACTAATCTTGCTCATGAGCACTGCACCCTCACCACCTAATCACTTCCCAAAGGCCCCACCTCCAAATAACACCACGTTGGCATTAAGTTTTAGCATATCAACTGTGGGAAGACACATTCAGTCTGCAGGACCCTCCTATACAAGTTACAAATAAGGACAACACACAGTTTACCTATGGACATTTTGGGAGGATAGAACAATTAGTGGTAGAATGGCCTGGGATGGATTTGGGACCATTAGGCTAAGGTTTGAATCTTCAGCTGCTACTTAGCAGTTGAATGATGTTGGTTACTAAATTTCCCTAACTTTCACTTCCTTATCTGTAAACTGGAGATAATACTAGCATCTACTTCACAGGATTGTTCTAAGGATTAAATGAAATAATGCACAGTGCCTATGGAATGCTTGGTACATACTCATTTAGTAAATGGTGACTATTATGACAAGCACAGTGCATTAAGCAGTATTCCTATAAGTTTAGCACAAAGGGAGGGTCTGCTGGGCAAAAGTGCCCCTGGTCAAAGTCTTATGTTTCCTCACTTGCAGTCACGCACTGCTTATGACAGGAACATGTTCTAAGCAATAAGTCTCATAACAAAGAGTTGTGAGTCATTGATTTTGCTTGCTCTGCTTTTCATTATATTCTGTACTAGAGGCCCAGTGCACAAATTCATGCACCAGTGGGATCCCTTGGCCTGGCCTGCAGGATTGGGCAGAAACTGGCTCTCCGAAATCCCCCAAGGGGTCCTGGATTGCGAGAGGGCACAGGCCTGGCCAAGGGACCCCACCAATGCACAATCGATCAGGGCCAGGGAGAGATGCGGGAGGTTGGCCAGCTGGGGAGGGCCTGTGGGAAGGCTCTGGGGAGTGTCTGGCCCATTTTGCTCAGTCCCAATCAGCCAGACCCCAGAAGCAACCTAACCTACCTGTCAGAGCGTCTGCCCCCTGGTGGTCAGTGCACATCATAGCGAGTGGTTGAGCGGCCTTAGCATATCCTTAGCATATTACGCTTTGATTGGTTGAATGGATGACCAGATGACCAGGCACTTAGCATATTAGGCTTTTATTATATAGGATATCCTGGCAGTGCAGTGATATGTGAGTTTTATGCCAAGAATGTTTAAAAACAATACTGTAAAGTCTGACTAGGAGAAAAGCCATTCCTCCCTCATAAATTGTATTTCATAAGTTGCTGGTTTACAACTTCTGATATCTTTTTGATAGCAGTGTGTTGGTTAAAACACCAAAAGTACTGGTAATTGGAAGAAATGAGAATGTACTTGTTATGAGGCTATACAAACATGCCTGAATGCTCTTGACTTTGGGACACCCTAGGGAAGATGATGAAGTGGATGAAATCTCTGGCTTCCTTAGCCTCTCAGCACCCTTCTCCTTTTCAAGGGAAACTTTCCCCTTGAGGAGAGGTGATTGGGGATGACCTTGGGCAGAGAAGGAAAAGTGATCTAAGCTTGCATTCACAAGGATCCAGGTAATTATCAATTAACTTGCTCACTCTATTCATTTTCAAGAGCTGCTGAAACAAATTACCATGGACTGGGAGGCTTAATGCAATATTTATCCTCTCAGTTCTGGAGCCCAAAAGTCCAAAATCAAGGTGTTGGCAGGGCCATGCTCTTCTTGAAGGCTATGGGAAAGAGTCTGTTCCAGGCCTTTCTTTTAGCTTCCAGTGTTGCTCACCATCCCTGGTGTTTCCAGGTTTGTAAATACATCACTGTAATCCAACGGTTCTCAACCTGTGGGTCGCGACCCCTTTGGGGGTCGAACGACCCTTTCACAGGGGTCACCTAAGACCACCGGAAAACACATATATAATTACATATTGTTTTGTGATTAATCACTATGCTTTAATTATGTTCAATTTGTAACAATGAAAATACATCCTGCATATCAGATATTTACATTACGATTCCTAACAGTAGCAAAGTTACAGTTATGAAGTAGCAATGAAAATAATTTTATGGTTGGGGGTCACCACAACATGAGGAACTGTATTAAAGGGTCGCGGCATTGGGAAGGTTGAGAACCACTCTGTGTCCGTAGCCATATGGCGTTTTCCCCGGTGTGTCCCTGTCTCTGTGCCTTGGTCTCTGTGTCTCCTCTTCTTAGAAGGACGTCAGGCACATGGGACTAAGAACCAGCTTACACCAGCGCGACATTATCTTAACTGAGGTGTTTGAAGAACTTATTTGCAAATAAGGTTATATTCACAGTTACCAAGAGTTAAGGACTTAAACTTATCTTTTTGGGAGATATAATTCAATCCACAAGACCTGCTCTGTACTTTTGCATTTAAAAGATATATTTCTAATTTCTTAATGTAGATAGATTAGTTTTTCTTTCAAATAACACCACTCATTTTCGACTTATTTTCTTCTGCTTTCTCAAAGCATGATAAATCCTCATTAAACACCCCCCCGCCCCAGCCCTGAATCTTTCCTCATAAGAATTTTCTCACCAATCAATAATAGGAGAAAGCTAAACTCCTTACAAGAATACGAAGCATGTGATAGACATGGTTACTGTGCATCAGTGTATAAACCTTAGTTATTTGGCTGACGTTAACTGTAGTTCAGGATTAAATTGATTTCAAAAGAAGCCAATAATGAGTTTTTCCTCTCAGTTCATGGCTAAACTAAAGTTTTCCTTGCAGGGATTTTAAAATAATTTACTTCTTAATGGTAAGATTCTGAATATTTTTGAAAATTCACCTTAACAAGAGAGATGTCAATTTCAGAAATGAGAGGCTTACCACACATGTGCTTGGAACAGCTTTTGGAATGTGGGGTATACCAAGAATCCAAACTTTAAGTCTTTTGGAGGTCTTTATTAATACATGTCTCCTTCCACTCCCGCTTTAAAGTATTCTCCTTCATATGCGTGTTTCTTATACAGGAGGTATCAGGAATGTGTAACACATAATCATTTTAAGACATGATGTGTCAAACTTACAGTTTGTAATCATATTGAGTATAGCTTATAGCAACTCATAATTGTGACTTAAGACCAGAACTCCATTTCTTATTAACCTTTTTTTTTTTTTTTTTAAAGTAAAAGTTTAGAATTGGAATGGTATATCCAATCCAGGATCTATGGTGTTTTCACAGACATCCTGAAACCTAGTGCTTTGCACTAATGACCATTACCAAAATGTCACCTCTGAGGGATTTGCTGGACTGAGAGTTATGAATAACAAATGGCTGTGGCTTTCACACTCTCTTTGACATCTCAAACGAAAAATCTGTACTGTAATATCCACCGCTAAAACTGTGCTGCTGCCAACGCTGTGAACATATTTTATATGAGTAGCTGCCATGAAATAGCACCAAAAAATAAGAAAAGAACAAAATAAGAATGAATGATGCTTTCTAGTGAAATTTTGTAAAAAAAAATAATTTTGTGAAAAAATATTGAACTCTACACAGTACAAATTGGTATTAGTTAGAGAAAAGAAAACCGCTATTGCTTTTTAAGTAAGAACTCGTTGGCTCTCTCCCACAAGCTCTTTCTCTTTCCTTGTCTGGGATAGGCAGAGTTCTAAGATGGCTCCCAAGACCTCTACCTCCCCCCTTCCCCCCAGCACCTCTCAGGTACACATCCAATATAATCCCCCATCCTTGAGTGTGGGCCAAACCTGTGATGCAGTGATTCTATATGGCAGGGGTAATGGGATCTTGACAATGTGGGAAAGGTCTCAACCCAGTTGATTTTGAATTAATCAAAAGGGAGATTGTTCTGGGTGTGGCTGACTTAATCAGGCGATAGCCCTCCAGGAAGGACCTGGCCCTTTCTGAGGTGACAGAGAGGTCCTCCCATTTGCCCTGAAGAAACAAACTGCCATATTGTTGAAAAATGCTCATGACAGGGGTGTCTCTAGGAACTGAGGGTCAGTCCTACAACTGCAAGGAACTGAGTTTCTGCCAAAACTCTGGAGGAACTTGGAAGAGGGTCCTGAGCTGCTCTCCTATAGTCCAGCGACATGTTGATTACGGTCTTGTGAGTCCCTGAGCAGAGGACTCAGTTAAACTGTTCCCGGGTTCTTCATACACATAAACTGTGCGAGGATAAATGTGTACTGTTTGGAGGCACTAAGTTTGTGGTAAGCTTCTGTGTAGCAGTAGAAAATGAGTCTCTCTCCATAAACCAACTTTTGGCATGTATTTATAATAGTGAAACATAGTCCCCCAAATTAATTCATTAAGAAATCATTTCATGTCTACTCTATAGGAGCAATATGTATGAGAATGTCCATCTCTGTTCCCAAATAATTTAGGCTAATCTAGAAGAATAAGACAAATAACTCTAACATAACATTGGCAGGTGCCATAAGCATGAGGCCTGTGGCAAGGGCAGGGAAACAGGTCAATATGTTGGTATGTGGTCTCAGCAACACTTTATAGTCAAGGTGAATTAATCCTTTGAGTGTATCTGAAAGATTTTCTAATGTTCAAGCTGACAGTGCACTGTCACCAACTTCTCTGTCCTAGGTTCACAAGTAACTTCTTCTGTGAAATGTATGAGAGATTTGTGGTAACACCGGGCTGTGGATATATGGTGGCATTTAGAAGTAGCCAGGAAAGGGTTAGCTTTGCCGATGGCAATGACAACCTATTTCCCTTTCATCTCATTCTGAAACCACCTGAACACTTATCCAATTTCCCTCATCCTGTTAAGTGCATGCGCTATAATTCTGTTTGTATTCTCCTGGGAGAGAACAGTTAACATTCCCTGCTTTCACCTTCTCACTCCTTTTTCACCCAAGTCCTCACCTCACACCCTGCAAGCTGGCTTCTGATTCCAGCTCTCTAATGGAACAAGACTTTCCAAGGTCAATAAAGAGCTCCAAATCCCCTGGACTTTTTTTTCAGGCATAATATTCCATGATCTACTTGCAGCACTTGCCATGCCTGGATGCTTATATCTCTAATTATTTCTTCTCATGGGTCCAAAAAAGAAAAAAAAAAATTAGCTGGATCACACTTTGTTCCTTAAATCCCAGGAAGGCTTATTATATTTTGCAGAATGAATATGAGCTGCTTAGCAAAGCATTAAATGTTCTGAAAAATGGGGTCACATGCTTTCTCTTCCAACCATATCAATACATGTAACCCACAATCCAATCACACCAACCAAATTGTTAACCATAAAACTCTGGGGTGGAATGCACAATAGATGTTGGACAACTTATGTTATTCAGTATGGAAGGTCTTTCTATCAGTTCTCTGGGTGGGCAAATCCTCTGGCTCAAAGCAGAATTCAAGGCCACTTGTTTTAATTAATTTCTGTCTCCTTTGTGCTTTGCTTACTTGGACCTCTCTTTAATACAGATTTCATTAAGTCCTATACAAAAGTATGTTTTGCTGAACATCTTTGAGACACTTTACTTCCTATAAAATTGGGATCATAAATATATATGTCCAACAAGGTTGTTATGAGGAATAATTGGTCAAATCGTAATTCAATATATAGTACTAATCACTCAGAAAATATTGGTAGTGATGATGATGATGCCATCTGCTCCCTCTCTGCCCCCAGGCTGAAAAAACCCTAAGGACAGATTATATATTTCAGTTATTTTTGTTTGTCCCAAACTTCAAGCAGTACATTTGATAATTTTTTAAAATTAAATTGACTACTGTTTCTCAGAAACTCGTTTATTTAGCTTCTATGACATTGCCCTTCTGCTTTCCCCACTGTTCTCTGACAGCTCATTTATCTTTTCATCCATTTCTCTACTCATTCATGAGTCATGGTCTAAGAATTTATCATTGACGCTCTTCCCCCCCGCCCCCCATACGTTCTTATTACTGACAAACTATCCACTTTTACAACCTAAATTTATATGCAATCAATTCCCAAACCTCAGTTTCCAAAGCTGAACTTTCTCTTGCTTTCCCCATTCCCTACAAGACATACCCTGAAATGGCTACCCAGCTTCTCTGGAATGATTTTTCATTCCTCTGTATTAGACATTCTCAGATCCAGTTGAGTGCTTGTCAACTGCATGTTCACAGAGTCTGTCACATCTGTGCCTTCCTTTCCACAGCAATTTAGGCTTTCATTACCTCTATAGAGTTCCTTCCGTTACCTCCTTCACGCTTTGTCCCTCACTCCTGGCTCTCCCCTTACAATCTGTCCTACCCACTCACGGCTGCCAGACTGCTGTTCCTACAACAAAACTATAATTATGTTACTTCCATGTTTAAAGACTTTGAATGGTTCCTGGCTCCTCTTCAACTATTAGATAAAGTCTAAACTTCTTAGCTGGATATTGATGGCCCTCTCTAACCTAATTTTAAATTACATTTCCAGTTTCATCTTTGATGACTCCTCTATATATTAAGTTTCAGAATGCACCACTGTCTTATATTGTTATTGTTTCTCTGCATATCTTATCTCTCCTATTAAATTATAAGAAGAATAACTTATTTAATTTTGTATTCTACCACTAAGCCATTAATCCAGGCCATACACACTTATTGACTGCCCACTCTTTATAAGGTACATAGCATATGCCTATAGTGTTCAAACTCCAAGGTATCTTCTAAGACCTTAGAATGTAGTAAAGAAAATAAGATATGAACATCATGATACTACACAATAGAAGACAAATATAGTAGAAGAGTAATGTGGATATTCACAGGAACATTATAAAAGAGATAGCATTTGAATTGAGCCTTTATCATTTAGGATAGGGAGGCTTGCATATGCAGAGATGAGGAGAATGACATTTCAGATGTAGGAAAATCATGAACTAAAGTATAAAGGCAGGAAGTAGAGAGATGTCTCTTCAGAATAGTGAATACTTCACTTCAAAGAAGCGGAAATGAGGTAGGAAAGGTGGATTGGGACTAGACTACAGAGGTCTTGGCTGACAAATAAAGGAGTTCAAAAGTCAGCTAAGGGGGAGTAGTGAATATCTTTTAAAGTATTTTTTATTGATTTCAGAGAGGAAGAGAGAGGGAGGGAGAGATAGAAACATCAATGAGAATCATTGACTGGCTGCCTCCTGCACAACCCCTACTGGGGATTGAGTCTGCAACCCAGGCATGTGCCCTTGACCGGAATCAAACTCAGGACCCTTCAGTCTGCAGGCTGACGCTCTATCCACTGAGCCAAACCAGCTAGGGCATTTGAGCAAGAGACTTGTGTGTTCAGAGCAGAGCTCCACGGAAGAATTATCTGGGAGATTTATGTATAATGGATTGGCCAACAGTGGAAATGGTTGTGGAAAGGTCCCTTAGTAGGTTCTAATAATTGTAATATGATGAGGGCCCAAATAGAGCAGTGGTAATGGGAATGGAAAGGAGAGAGAGGGCCAAGAGCGAGGTAATAATACTTTTAAACTAGTGGGCACAAAAAATTGGGGAGAATTAAGATTATGCTGGAGTGTTGAGCTTTAGGGTAGAGGAGTGTGTGTGTGTGTGTGTGTGTGTGTGTGTGTGTGTGTATGTATGTATATGTGTATTTGAGGAGGAAGGTGATGAGTTTACTTTTGGAAATGTGTGAAGGAAACCAGAGACAAAAGATAACACATGCATGATTCCATGTTTATGAAATGCTATGACAGTCAAAAGCAATTTATAGTGACAGAAAACAGATCAATCACTGCCTAGAACTGTGCAGGAACTGACAGAAAAGAACTAGAGGCAAATTTTTGGAGTGATGATTACCTCATACACATTTGTCAAAATGCTCAGAACTATACATTTACAGTGGGTGCTTCTTATGGTATGCATACCATTCCTAATAAAGTTGATTTAACAAAATGGGGGAGCTTAATAGAGACATCAGGACTAGAAATTGAGTTTTGAGTATGTTTTACATAAAGATAATATGGGAAGTCCTGAAATTATCCTATATAATAAACAGCTAATATGCAAATTGACTGAACAGTGGAACAACTGGTCGCTTTGATGCGCACTGATCACCAGGGGGCAGACGCTCAATGCAAGAGCTGCCCCCTGGTGGTCAGTGTGCTCCCACAGGGGGAATTCCACTCAGCCAGAAGCCGGGCTCACGGCTGATGAGTACAGAGGCAGTGGCGGGAGCCTCTTCTGCCTCTGCAGCAGCTCTAAGGATGTCCGACTGACAGCTTAGGCCCACTTCCCCAAGGGCTCCTGGACTGTGAGTGAGCGCTGGCCAGGCTAAGGGACCCTCCCCCCCCATGCATGAATTTTGTGCACTGGGCCTCTAGTAAAGAAAGAAAAATCATAGAGGTAAAGAATGCCAGCAGCAAATCATTAGATCATTACAGATCCCTGTAACTAAGTGATTGAGGAGGCAGAGAGAAAGAGAAAGTCAAAAGCAGAAAGAAAGGAAGCTAATTAGAGTTCAAAGTATTAAAAAACAAGGGAGAAGAGAGTATTAATAAGGATAGGTGCATGGCATTGCGTACATATAAGTCCAAGTGTTCCTGGCTGAATGAATGGCCAAACCGAGTAACCTAGATAGAAGCAAAGGCTTGTGTAAGTTCCCATGGAAGATAAAAGTAGCAGAACTGACTTGGGAAAACTGTCTATATGTTTCCTACAATTGAAGACTATTAGAAACATGGCCGTGCTTGACATTCAGAAAGATTATTAAACTCAACTCGAATGAAAGTAACTGAGTTTCCACATCAGTGGCATTGTTGTTATAGCTGAAGACTACTTAACGCAAAACAGCAAACCAGATTTCTACTGATGAGGACCTGGAGGGCAGCCAGGTAAATGGTGTGAAGCCACATTAGCAGTTATGGGAAAGAAAGGTGCATGGATGACAGCAGCTGTGGAAAGGTGAGGTGCCAGGGAACAGTTGCAATCAGTGTGGGTGGAAGCTGGCTGGCCAGGCCACTTTGAAGCACCACTTCAGTGATAATCACAGTTGTTGTGTTATTGGCAACAATAGTATTTGCCTGACTAAATTGTTGTGCTTTGTGTGGCTAATAAAGTAAAACAGAGAAATTCATACAAGTTTCCTATAAACCTCTATTCACTAAAGAAAACCTCATACCCTGGCCAGTGTGGCTCAGTTGGTTAGAACATCGTCCTGTATACAGAAATGTTGCGGGTTTGATTCCTAGTCAGGGCACATACCTAGGTTGCGGGCTCCATCCCCTGTTGAAAGCAAGCAGTTGATGTTCTCTCTCAAGTGTCTATCTCTCTCTCTGTCTGTCTCTCTCTCTCCTTTCCTCCCTCCCTCTTATCTCCCCTCCTTCTCCTTCTCCCCCTTCCCCTCTCTTTAAAGTCAATAAGCATATCCTCTGGTGAGAATATAAAAACAAACAAACAAACTAACAAACAGAAATAGAAAACTTCATAAAAGTGACCATTGTGGGAAAAACTGCTGCAATAAATCACGTTCAGGCATCTTTGAACTCTCTCAGTGATAGCACAGGAAATTGGACTGTGTTATATAGCAATTCTTGTAAAAAAAAAAATAAAAAAGAATTCATCTTGTTTCCTGGCATTATAATACAATACATTATTTTTAAAGATGAAACTAGTGCTAAGTCCCAGCTCTCCACTTGAACAAAACTGCTTGTAGGGAAAGCTGTTTTACCCTGAGGACCAATTTGGTGGCTGCTTGTATCTCAATGTTGAATCAGAAGGCCAAAGAGAATAAAACAAATGAGGAACATTTTTATTCAGCACAGGCAACAAGGAAAGAAACAGAATGGAAAATGACAAAGTTAAAGAAAGGTCAAGGAAATGGAGAGAAAAATAAAAGGCAAGGGAGAAAGAAAAAGATTGGTTATGAAATCCCAAGTGTTTGAGGGAAGGCACAGTGGCTGTGCAAGGTACCCAGCTTGAGTCCAGTGTGATGCTGACTTTTGCCTTTATTTATTACTATCACTCCTTTCCAGTAAGAGTCTTTTAGAAGCCATTTATTTTTTTAATTAAGATACTAGTAGCCCTGCGCACGAATTTGTGCATGAGTAGCTAGCTGCCCCTTGCCTCAGCTGGCCACCCGGCCCACCACTGCTCATAGCTCTCTGCCGCATGCAACTCACTGCCCCGCCCTCCTGTAGCTCTCAGCCCACTGCCCCGCACTCCTGTAGCTCTCCGCCCACTGCCCCGCACTCCTGTAGCTCTCCGCCCACTTCCCCGCACTGCTGTAGCTCTCTGCCACTCATAGCTCGCTGCCTTGCCCTCCTGTAGCTCTCCGCTGCTTGTAGCTTGCTGCCCTACCCTCCTGCTATTGGTCGTTATGTGTCATGGCACAATGACCATTTACATATTACCTCTTTATTATATAGGATAATTGAAAAATAGCTACAGGGTTGGGCAAAAGTAGGTTTACTACTATGCATATGGAAACTAACACAATCTACACTAATAAAAGAGAAAGATGCAAATTGACCGTACCTTCGTGATGCCCACCAGCCAATCAGGAGTGCGTATGCAAATTAACCCAACAAAGATGGCGGGTAAATTTGCATACACAGGCACTGAGCTGGCCAGGGCAGGGCGGGATGCTTGTGTCATCACTGTGGTGATGACCAGGCGTTCCGCACCGCCCCATCTGCTCCGGGCCTCTGGGCAGCGTGGGAAGGTGGAAAGGCAGCTCCAGGCTGGAACAAAGGCAGAAAGGCGGCTCCGAGCTCGAGCAAGGGCAGAAAGGTAGCTCCAGCCAGAGAAAAGGCGGGGCTGGCAGCCAGGGGAAGGAAGGCCCATTCTTGCACGAATCTTGGTGCATTGAGCCTCTAGTCATATATAATAAAAGCCTAGCGCAAATTGACCAAACAGTGGAACAACCAGTGGAACGACTGGTCACTATGATGTGCACTGACCACCAGGGGGCAGATGCTCAACACAGGACCTGCCCACAGCCCGCAGGCCCCAGAACAGCCAAGGCAGGTGTCAGCTGGGGCCCCTCAATTGCCCTGCTGGGAAACAACTGTTGGCAGCGGCAGGGGGCGGGGCCAGTGAGTGGGCGGTGCCAGGATGGCTGAGGTGGATGTCAGCAGGGGGCCCCCTGATTGCCCTGCCAGTCACCCCACAGAACAGCCCTAATCGTCTGCCAGGCCTAGGGACCCTACCCGTGCACAAATTTTGTGCACTGGGCCTCTAGTTAACAAATATTAATACTAAAGTAAACTGTTTCATGTAGTCACAACTGTAAACCTCTTTTGCACATGATGTATATTTGTTTCAAGTCTATCATATAATGATTTGATATTTGTATATATTGCAAAATGATCATCACAATAAGTCCAATTAATATCCTTTACCACACATAGTTAAAATATCTTTTTTCTTGTGATGAGAACTTTTAATAAAGATCCTCTCTCCTAGCAACTTTCAAATATACAGTATAGTATTAATGATAGGCACCCTGCTGTACCTTATATCCCCAGGACTTAGGTATTTTATAAGTGGAAGTTCGCACTTATGACCCTCTTCACCCATCTCACCCCCATTGCACCTCCTGCTGCTGGCAACCACCAGTCTGCTCTCTGTATCTATGAGAGGAAGCTTTTTCTTGGTAATATGATTATTAGGATCTTTTGAGCAAAAAAAGAATAATAATTCTGCCTACTCTGGGCCAAATTTTGTGTTGGAGCTGGAGACACAGAGATGAAAATAGTGTTCAGATCTCATGTAGATTGATTGGTATTAAGAGAGAAAACACATACTGATGAGTAAAATAAACAGTAAAAATTATAAACATATGTAAAGTACAGACTTACTACAGAGTGACAATTGTTGGTTAATAGATTAGGAAGTTGGTGGCATGAGGATAGGAAGACTTTTAAAAAATGAGAAGTTCTTCCCTGGCCGGATGGCTAGGTTGGTTGGAGTGTACACCAAAAAACAGGTTGCAGGTTCCATCATGGTCGGGGCATGTACGAAAGGTAACTGATTGATCTTTCTCTCATATCAATGTTTCTCTCTCTCTTTCTCAAATCAATAAACATGCTCTCTGGTGAGGATTAAAAAAAGGAGTTTTGAGGGATATCAAGAGATAGTCCAAGTAGACAAGCAGTGGCAAGCAAGAAACTCCAGCCGAGGAGAGAGTTTGTACAAGACCTGGAGACATGGAACATTTTGGATAATGAATTCAAGAACTTCGAGAGTTTCTGTCCTGCTGAAGCAAATTGGGGGAGGGCAAACAGTTGCAGGTGATGCTGAAACTTATACAAGAATCATACCAAACAATCTCAGAAAAAGACATTTTAATTTAGAGGTTCTTCTGGCAGAAAAATTCTGAGTCTGTAGTGCTATTGAGGCCCAGAAACAAGTTAAAGTTATGTGCTTTGGTTTAGTTCCTAAGCATGGTCTACACAGCCTAGCACATAGTAGGTGCAATATGCCTTGTACACTTGAACTTTGAATATGTCCAACATTATATTCAGATATTGTTTTAAGCGCTTTATATATGTTAATACTTTACTGCTTATACTTTCCAGAGGTGAAGTACTATTATGATCCTTGTTTTACAGAGACAGTAAATGATTTGCCAAAGGTCATACAGTGTTAATGGCATGAGTGATTAGCACAGCATTCTGGGAAAAGTACAGGGCTACAGAAGTGTACAGAAGAATTTAGAGAGCAATATTTACACGAGTATAGCAGAAATGTTTTTAACCCACAATAGTTTACTGCACGCATGTCAAACTTGCGGCCCGCAGGCCGCATGCCTCATTTATTTGGACCGTGTTAGCCTTTGAATTTGACATACTTGGTTTACTGATTTGAAAGAATTGCATCCAAGTCCTTATGAAAAATAAATTATTACAATAGACTTTTACTTTCAAGGCATTGAACAATATAACGCAGTCAATGAAATTTTGTTACCCTGAGATCTTGGATCTTTTCTAAGTTTCTGTGGGTAGGTGCGCACTACTTTAAGTATATGGCATATGTAACAGTATACTGTATTTCTCTTATTTGTAGTACCATTCCCCCCCCCCCCTTTTTTTTGTTTTAACTTTTAAGTGTAAAATGCTTGTAAGAGAAAAGAAAAAGGGACAAGTTTCAAGTGGTTTTGAAATTCCTCCAGGATAGGAATTTCAATGGAAGTGTTGCTTGGTTGAAGAAACCTTTAAATGGGCCATTATCTTCTTAATCTTTATTTCAAAGTTATGTAAGTTCACTTAAAAGGCAGGCTGAAGAGGAGCTATCAAGCTCAATCCCTTTGTTGTAAGTCTCATAAATGAAAATCAAAACAAAGAAAAATAAAGCCTAGTGCTAAAAATATAATAGTACATCACATATTTTCCCTTTGGTTTTCTGCTTCTAAATTTTTTATCCAATTGAATAGACTGGAACAAACCTGACATGTCAGCAATGCAATAAAAGATATACTTAGTCATTAGAGGAAAGAGGAAACAGCAGTATCTCAGCTTCTTTCATTCTGTTCTCTTTATAGATCTACATTTGTAGTCAGGCTTCCTTTAGTGAAAATGCAGTCTGTGTTTCGACCTGTGACGGCTATGTGGTGAGGAATAAAGGTTTAACACTGTTTTAAAATATATTTGTATGTTGGTATAGTATTTCAGCAAGGTAATTCCTGAACTATTTTTTAATATATGTCCAAAATATGGTTCACTCCCTTATTTTTCTCAGGTGTGTTTCCTTAATATCTTTGAAATGCTAATGAAATGTAGTTCAATATGGTTTAGAAACTTCCCAGAGATCTTAATTCACTTGGTGGCTTCATGTGCTTCGAATTACTGTGTATTACCCAATGCTTTAGAAGTTGATAAAATCTCTCAACACTAGTTTGTTTTACAGGCATGAATATTTGGGGGGAGTTTTCTGCATAATAAGGTCCTAGGAGGGAGAAAAAATGCAGGGACACATTTAAAGAACCTTCTTGAAAGCCAGCATCAGTAACGTATTTTTGGTTAGGTTTCAATATTGAATATAGGATGTCGGTAGGATCATGGTGAACACATGTTCTTTAAAATCAGTGTTTTCCAGTTTATAACAAATATAGTTTATAACAAATATGTTACAATATTCCTTTAACTCTCTCAGAGTATAAGTAATAGATAATATACCTACACATATGTTTAAAAAATCAATAAAACTAACTATAATATAAAATAAATAAAGTAATTTATAATAAAATTATTTATATTTCAGTATACAAGTCTTCAGGCACAACTATACTAGTAGCAAGACAATGAAGTAATCATTACAACTGCTAAAAGGAATATTTGAATTTAGAGAAGTAAGACAATGAGATTTTTGCAAAGGAAGGAGAAAATAAAAGATCAGAGGTTAGTCAAACATTAGAAACAAAACTAGGATATTCAGTTTATATTAGAGCCATACAAAAATACTTTGTGTTTATATGACAGTTTTAGGTTCAAATAATTATTAACAGGGTTTCCTTTGTTATTTTTGATTATTTTTCATGAAGTTAGTTAAGCTAATGTTTAATGGGGTTATTTTTGTTTTTATTGTTGACAGTATTATAGATGTCTCCCATTTTAACAGGGTTTCCTCCTATATGCATGTTCTATGGAGATTTTGAATTTCATGCAAAATGCAAGGCAATTTTTCATAGTGTGAAACTGTCTCACATGTTCCAAGATGTGTAGGTGCCTGGTCTGTAGGCTGCCCCTCATGCCCTTCCTTTAGAACACTAAAAATGGCCTACGAAAATTCATAGCATACTGTAGGGGGCAGTGTCAACTCTATTAAGAACCAAACTGACTTTTCTGTCATAGAATTAAGTTATTAATAATAACTCTTAACACAAACACACACAGTATTCAGATACACACACATTTATATTTCCTACATTTTAAATCAGAATTAAACTTGAAAAGATGATGAAATAAACTAAAATAAAATAAACTATGTTTATTGAATGTAAGCATGACTCACTACACTGTGCTGTGATGACTTGCATCCTTATCTCTAAGTGTCCTTGTCCGAAATAGGTTCCTTCAGCATTGCATTGATGAAGTTACTCAATACCGCAAAGCACTTGCTCTGAAAAAAACACTTACCGGTATTGCAACTTTTTTCTTAAATATATTTCAACTTAGCAGAGGTTAACAATGAATAATGTCACTTAACGTTTTAGCCAATGCTTCTCTGAAGTGAGAAGAATTGAGTCAGCCAATGATAGCTGAATCATATGTAAAGTTCATGTATATGATGCAACAAATTGCAACTTAGGTAGTAACTGGTTATTCACATGCCAATCTAACAGAGTGCAACAAAAGAAATGCAGAAACTTAAGTGAATACATAAGGACTTGTCTTTAAAGCCAGGTAATGCAACAACAAACTCTGAATTAGAATTAAACTTGTGTTCTGAGTATTCAGTCATTTAATACAAATATTAAAAGATGAATATCAAATATCAACCAGCACTCTGAACAGACACATAGAACTCTAAAAGTTTCAAGTCATGTGTGATAGGAATAGTGGAGGTCATTTGCAGCCTCTGGGCTAGTCTGCTAAGACATAATAAAAAAACTGCAATTTTTTCCTGACTAGGCCTGTCAATCTGAACCATGTGTAACTTCCTTAGACAAATCACTTATCTTACTAAGCCTCAGCCTTCTTATCTGTAAAACTAGAGGCCCTGTGCATGGAATTTGTGCAGTGGGGGCAGAGGGCATCCTCCCCCCACCTCCCTTGCAGGCCAGGATCCCCTAGGGCAGTGGTTCTCAACCTGTGGGTCACGACCCCTTTGGCGGTCGAAAGACCCTTTCACAGCGGTCGCCTAAGACCATCCTGCATATTAGATATTTACATTACGATTCATAACAGTAGCAACATTACAGTTATGAAGTAGCAACGAAAATAATTTTATGGTTGGGTCACAACATGAGGAACTGTATTTAAAGGGCCAGAAGGTTGAGAACCACTGCCCTAGGGGGATGTTGCCTGCCTAAGCCTGATCTTAAGCTGGCAGTCAGAAATCCCTTTTGCAGCTGGGGCTCTTGCAGTCCGGGACCCCTGGCTCCTTTACACTGGTGGAGGTGGGAGAGACTCCTGCCATCGCTGCTCTGCTCCACAGCCATGAGCCTGGCTTCTGGCTGAGCAAGCTCACCCTGTGGGAGAGCACTGACCACCAGGGGGCAGCTCCTGTTTTGAGCGTCTACCCCCTGGTGGTCAGTGCACATCATAGTGACCGGTCCTTTTGCTGTTCAGTGGATTTGCATATTAGGGTTTTTATTATATAGGATGAGGAAAATAATTGTTTTCATCTAATAGAATTTTTATAAGGCAGAATTGAGGTTTATTTTACAGAGTGCATGGCACATATTTCCATGCTACATGCTCTACAAACACCCCTGGCTGGTTTGGCTCAGTGGATAGAGTGTTGCCCTGTGGACTGAAGGGTCCTGGGTTTGATTCCAGCAATGGCACATGCCTGGGTTGCAGGCTCAATCCCCAGTAGGGGGCGTGCAGGAAGCAGCTGGTCAATGATTCTCTGTCATCATTGATGTTTCTATCTCTCTCTCCCTTTCCCTTCCTCTCTGAAATCAATAAAAATAAATTTAAAAAAATCTCTACAAATATTAGCCATCAGTACCATAATTATTGTTATTTACATGATATGTATCACTGTATGTTCTTAAAGGTTCTCTTCATACGTTTCTTGACATATAACAATGACTTTATGTTCAATCTGCAGCCACATGAGAAAAACATAGTTACTGGACAGCATTTTTTCATCATCAATGAATATTGCTTGTGCCATATTTAACCAACTATATTAGTACTGGTTGTTGAGTTTCTTTGGTGGTTGAAGAGAGAACACTGATATACCTACTACTCTTTCAGGCCACTGCTTTCAAATATATTCCATACAGTCCCAGGCCTTTAGAGCTGCTAATAGGGGTATCTTGGAAGAGTGAGTGAAAGACACCTTTAACTCACCACAGAAGCTCTGTTTTGTTTTATATAATATTTAGCCAGATCCTTGGCTAAAAAAGTTCTGAAGTCTATTGCTTTGTAGATCAGTTTCTACATGAAATACAGTCACAAGAAATATATGGCACAAGAAATACAGTCTTTGGTATAACGTAATATTTATAATATGATAATGTCTATACAGTTGTTTCTAGCATGGTGTTAGACACTTTCAAATATGAAAGATACAAATATATATGAGAAAGTGTTCTTGCCTCTGAGGAATTTCCATTTCAATGAAAAAGACTAAACAAGATAAACCCAAACCAGATAACCAAGACATTTAATGAAGAACTTTGAAAGGCTGGAGGAAGACTTAAATATTTCTGCTTTAGGAAATGATGGAACTTCTCACTTAAGTGAATATTTGAATTGGCTTGAAATAAAAAAAAAGAATGTGTTAGGGTTAATAGGAAAGGGAGTCCAGGAAGAGAGAAAGTATGAGAGAAGACACTGGAGGTGAGAATGCTGGCTGGTTTTGAGAGATTTTTCAGGAGGAGAATTAACAGGATTTGAATGCAGGTATAGAACTGGAGATGAAACATATGAGGGAGACAAAGATAATAGTGAGAGTTCTTATTTGAACAGCTAGGTGACTGAGAGCTCCCAGGGAGAGCATGTAGATTTCAAAAGGAAAAAGGGTTGAAAATGGAAACTTGTAGACAGGGACCTCTACCACTCAAGGGAAGGAAACACAATGAAAAAGGAGACCAGCCAATAAGAGAGAATAAGGAGGAAAGAAAGGAAGAGGAGGAAATGAGAGGAGAGTTCTGGAAATTAAGAGTTTTCAGATGATAGTGGCTGACGATGACAATGCAGAAATATCTGAATGACTGAGATTGAGAATAAACCCCATACCTGCACATCAAGAAGTATCTGTGATTTAGTTAAAACAATTTTAACAGTATTTGAAGGATAAAAAAACAGAATGGAAGGAGCTGGGTTGTCAGTTTTGTGGAGATATGGAGGAAGAAGAGAGAATGGTAGTTGACAGAGGAGGTAAGGTAAGAAGAAAAGTTTAGAGAATAAAAAGAGGAAAACTGACATTTCTTAAGCACTTAGTGTGTGTGGAATTTTGCTAGGAATTTCAGATGTGTGAACCTTGAGCATGCATATGGATTAAAGGAATGAGTAAGATAATAAAATTACAGGAGGATTTTTAATTTTTATTTTTTAAAGGTAAATTAGAGAAGGTGCTGGGAAAAGGAAACATTGAGAGGGAATTCGTCTTTCTTAGAACAGGAATTTTGGAGTGGATTTAAAGAATGGAATGCTTAAATATTTGATGGCAAAGTTTCTGGAATTTTCTCCATTTTGGTGTCTGACCTAAAAAGAGGGCTTTTATAAAATAGAAATAGACTTGTTAAAAAAGACAGCTTGAGTTTAATAATAGCTAACATTTATAAAATGCTTACTCTGTGTCAGACACTCTGCTAAGCACTTTATATGCCATGGTGTCTTTACACAACAAGCCTATGATGGAGATATTCTCGCCCCCCTTTTATACAGGAAGAAGCTGATGACAGAAAGATTAAGTGACATTCCTGAGGTCAAAAGGCTAGTATGTGGTGGGGCTAAGATTTGAACCCAGGCAGTCAGTGACCAGAGTTTGTGGTTTGAATCCCTGTGTTAAACTGTCTATCCAATAGTATTTCTGCATGAATTACATAAGTACCCTTAGTCTACTTGCTCTTATTCTGGACTAAGAGTCAGGACCGGCTATCTGGTTTTCTGCTGTGCTTAAGGAAAGGGGCACTCTACTTCAAGAAGCTCATGAATATCAAAATCGTAATCACAGCTATTCGGATGACACGCGTTCATGCTTTACAAACCAACCATGGCCCTAGTCATATCAAAATCACAGTTGCAAAATAAAGAAACATTCTGAGGAACCTTGTCTGCTTAATTTAGATAACAGTGTGCAGAATGAATTGAAAGATAAAAATGCTCCACATTCACCATTTCCTCTTCCTTTTTTTAATTTTAAGCCCCGTGGTGTTATGGATGATACCATCAGGCAATTTGCTCTGAATATGCTCCATGCTGGACGGTACAGATTACCCGACTAATGACATGCACACTCCGTGCCATTGTGACACTGCTCTTCTCACAAGTGGGAATTTCAAGTGACAGACTAAAGCTGTTTGCTATCAATTTTGCAAAAAAACCCACATCTGCCAGATAGACAAGATTTAGTTCAGAGACCGAAATCGATTAATATTCTAATTTGTTACCTGTCATTAGAGTCACACTGTGTTGCGCCAAGTCAAAAGTGATAACCTTTATATAACACTAGGGGCCCGGTGCACGAAATTCGTGCACTGGGTGTGTGTGTGGGGGGGAGTGTCCCTCAGCCCAGCCTGCCCCCTCTCACATACTGGGAGCCCTCAGGCGTTGACCCCCATCACCCTCCAATCGCAGGATCGGCCCCTGGGCAGGGGACCCTCATTTCCCCCCATCACTGGTTCTGCCCCCAGCCCAAGCCTGATGCCTCTGGCCCAGGCATCAGGCCTGGGCAGGGGACCCCCAGAACCCTCCGATTGCTGGCTCTGCCCCTTGCCCAGGCCTGATGCCTCAGCCAGAGGCGTAGACCCCTATCACCCTCCGATCGCCTGATCGGCCCCTCGCCCAGGCCTGACGTCTCCGCCAGAGGTGTCAGGCTTGGACAGGGGACCCCCATCTCCCCCTGATCACTGGCTCTGGCCCCCGCCCAGGCCTGAGGCCTCTGGCCCAGGAATCATGCCTGGGCAGGGGACCCCCATCTCCCTCTGATCGCTTGCTCCACCCCCCGCCCAAGCCTGATGCCTCTGACCCAGGCTTCAGGCCTGGGCAAGGGGACCATCATATCCCCCCAATCCCCGGCTCAGCCCCAAGCCCAGGCCTGATGCCTCGGCCAGAGGAGTTGACCCTCATCACCCTCCGATCACCAATCACCGGATCGGCCCCTTGACCAGGCCTGAGGCCTCCGGCAGAGGTGTCAGGCCTGGGCAGGGGACCCCCAGCTCCCCGCGGTTGCAGGCTCCGCCCCTGCCCAGGCCTAACGCCTCTGGCTAAGGCGTCCGGCCCGGGCAGCGGGGACCCGCAGCTGCAGCGGCCCCACGATCGTGGGCTCTGCTTTAGGCCCAGGCAAGGGACCCCTAGCTCCCGGGACTGCCAGCTTCGACCGTGTCCAGCTCCCATCGCTGACTCCACCCCTACTTCCTGCTATCACTGGCCAGGGCGGCAAAGGCGTCTGATTCTCTGATCATGGCTGGGGGGCAGGGCAAAGGCCGCCCCAGGGCTGCCTTTGCCCTGCCCCCCAGCTCTTAGCTCCCCCCTGGGTTTCCGATCACTGTCAGTGGCAGGGGGCTTCTTCCTGCTTTCCCTTTTGCCTCCCTGCATTGTGCCTACATATGCAAATTAACCGCCATCTTGTTGGCAGTTAACTGCCAATCTTAGTTGGCAGTTAATTTGCATATAGCCCTGATTAGCCAATGAAAAGGGTATCGTCGTACACCAATTACCATTTTTCTCTTTTATTAGTGTAGATAAGCTCCAAAAGGAATGTGATTTGAGGATATATTTTATTTTTGTTTAATGTTGTTCCCTGTTTATAAATCCCATTAGACATTTCAATTACACTGACAGTAAAATTGTAATGGATTAAAGTGAAAGTGTGAAATGTGCAGTTACATATTTTTAATAAGAAGGCATGGCTGTACTTATGACACTGTTTTTCTAACACTTATTTACCATTACCACTTCAATATTTTAGGTATTTCACTTGCTGCTTCCTGTTAAGTCAAGGAGAAAACTAGCAACATAATATCTCCACAGGTGTTACCCGCATCCTCTGACAGTGTATTATTTTAGGTTGCTGGTCAAAAGCAAATCTCCGTGGAGAAGACTGATTACCTGGTTTGATTTCCAGTGCCCACCGAAGGGACACAGAAATGGGACAATGGCTTGGAAAGGAATTAAATGAAGCTAATTCCTTAGAGCCAAGGGAGGGAAAAAAGGGAGTTTCATAGCTAATTTTTTCCTGTTGATTGTTTTTCAACTGATGAACAGGGAGGAATAATATAAAGTAATACCTGGCTCTAAGTGGGAAAGGCTAAAATGTGGTTATCACTACAAATGTGGAAACAATGTGATGACACGGTCAAACACTGTAATGATGTTTTTCTTAATATTATAAATTAAAATTTTATAGTATGCTTTAACTTTTCAGCATCTTAAGGCCTCAAAATCTAGGAGGTGGTTCAGGATATAAGTTAACTTAAAATTCATTCATTCAACAAATAGATATTGAGTGGCTCTTATGTGGCAGGCACCACCAGGGGTATAAATATGCATTGAACACACCCAACTTTTGGCCCTCATAGAGCTGACATTACTTTGGAGGGAGCCAAATGATTGAAAAGCAAATTATCACATGATCTCGCTCATTTGTGAAATTTAATGAACAATGTAAACTGATGAATAAAAATAGAGCCAGAAACATAGAAGCATCAAACTGACCATCAAACTTCAGAGGGAAGGGAGGGGAGGGAGAGGATGGGGGTAAGAGATCAACTGAAGGACTTGTATGCCTGCACATAAGCATAACCAAAGGTCACAGACACCAGGGGGGCGAGGGCATGTGCTGGGTGATGGGGGTGGTGGTGGGGGGGTGGGGAGAGGTCAATTGGGAAAAAAGGAAACATGTAATACCATATGTAATACTTTAAACAATAAACAATAAAAAATAAAATAAAAGCAAATTATAAAATACAGCATTGTAAATGGCGCTAAGTAATATGGTGAGAAATAAAAAGCAAGGGGAAGGACAGGGAATGCTGACAGACAGGGTGTGATAAATGGGTCATAATGTAAAATTGCATGGCTGAGGAAGTTCTAAGAAGTTGACATTTGGGAGATGAGAGAATGGGTTATGTGGATACATGGAAATCATTCAGTTCCATAGTTACCAACATTGTCACGCCTTTCATATTGTTTACTCTTCCAGAGAGGGAGATGGTATTGAGGACAAGGCAGAATACGGATTTGATTTGGTTATTCATTGCTTTCTCTGCTTCCTTATAACACATTTCTTTTAAAGTAAACATTTTGATAAAATATTCAAGTGAGAATTTGCCTCCATGATATATGTATTTGGTTTCTGCCAAGTTTTATCAAAGGTATCTAGATCAGTCCATCAGTTCAGCAGCAGAGCAAAGAAGAGAACCGGGAGCCTGCATTTCCCATAGTAGGGCTCTATCTACTGGACCAGCTCCATCCCACTGGGTTATGGATCTTCTTACTAAGAATGGTAATTGCTGACAACTGTGCAAACAGTGTCTCTCAGATGAACTTGAATTTCTTAAGGAGGACAGACAGATCAACAAGTTGTTAATTACTTGAGGGATAAGAAGTTGATTCCTTGTCTATTTTCATTTATTTTTCTCAGTGTCCTTATAGAAGAATTCTCTTACAAATTTTATAAATCTCTCATCTGGATCATTGCAACAGCCTGCTTTATATTCTACCTTTGCCCCTCTAAGCACATTTTCGACACAATGGCAAGATGATTTTAAAGAAAAACCTAAGCCAGATCCTGGGACACCTCTGCTCAAAACCAGGCAAAAGCATTTTATTTCACTCAGACTAAAATCCAAGTTCCTTAGAATACTCCACAAGGCCCCAAGTGATCTGGCCTCTGCTACAGTACAGATTCATCTTTGTCCCTCTCCACCTTGTACTTCAGGCACACGCAGCTCCTTGCTGTTCAGGCAGATTCTTGCCTAAGGGCCTTTGCCTGTATTCCCCAGGTTATTATAACTTTCTTCCCTAATTCCTCCAGGTTTCCTTAAAAACCAGCTTTCATTATCCTCCATAATAACAACCTTTCCTCCCTATCCCCTTTCTGATCCCATTTACTAGTTTTTAGTTTTCCTTACATTATTTATTACTAAATAATGCATTATATATATTTGCCTGTTTATTGATTTATTACTTCTTTCCCCCACTAGAATATAAGCTTTGTGAAGGCCAAAACCTAGATTTCCCAGCACCTAGAAAAGTGTTAATACAAAGTTAGTGTTCAAATCTGAAAAAAAATAAACCTGTAGTTTAAAATTTATATTAAATGCCACTGATTGGACTTAGAGTTATACAAATAAGTGGTTACAAATTATTTATTTCCTAAAGACAAAGAAAAACCTTTAAAACTGTGCAAAAAGTTTTGAAATATTAACAAATGAAGAAAAGAAAATCAAACTTTGCAATTGGGGAAGTGCATTTTAGTTACCACTTAGAAATAATCTTTACAATGGAATAATTTCATAACCACAAAAGTAAACTACAGCACAACTCTTAAGCATTAATATTCTTGAGAGAAAAAGATATTAAAGAAGATAAAAAAGAACCCACTTATATTAAATACAAGATGCATATTTTTGGCAATACTGCTGTTCCAATAAAAAAAAATCAAATGTATGTTTATAATATGTTAGAAGGAATTCTGCTTTCTAACGAGTAAGATCGAGTAAGATGATTTTCAGCCATTTATTTTTCCTGAAGTAACAATGTGTACTACTCACGTGGAATTTTATGTAACTCATTCATGAACTTCTCCTTCAGCTTAGAAAAGGCATTTTCCTTTCCTTCTCCAGGGCTGGCTGGCTCTGTGGCATTATTTGGTGTAACAGTCACAGCAGTGGTGACAGGCGGTGCTGCCAGGGCCTCAGGATGACTCTCGCTCACCATTTTAGGTTCAGGTGAAACTGTGGAGAGAAGGAAGCAAAAAAAAAAAAAAAATTCAAAATGGCTTCACTGATCCCCCATCAAAGGTATACCAGGGATGAAAAAGCATCAGAGGGTGCACCTGCTCATGGGGTAAATGGTCTATCATTAGCATATTACTTTATGTTGCTTCATGAAATATTGATGGAACCACAGTGGAGATTCTCTCCCAGAAGGTAAGACCAGACAGTTACTGAAAGCATTCTCTCCCAACAATACCATGTAAACGCTCAGTCTATTAGTTATTTATATAGGCAATCGTTTGCTGTGTAGATTTAACTTTGTAACCCATATCTCACTGAAAGGTGTATGCAACGATTGCGGACAAGAATACAGGCTCTATGCTCAAAAATTCTGCGTTTTCTAAAAGAAAAAGACAGATCGAATATTTATACTGGAAATGTTGGTAAATGATAACATACATTCAAAATATTAGTGAATTTTAAAATAGTTATGAAGAATACTGTTAAAATATTGCTACTCTAAGATGTCATAAATGTCATACTGAAATTAATTCTTGAATCTGGTTTATTGATGGTGCATTTTCCTCCCAGTCTTTTCTCTCTTTTTATTGTTTGACATTTACTGCAAACAATACTCTGTTCAATAATTTACTTGTGAATTTATTGAAGTCACTGTGTATGTGGTATGATTGACTATATATACCAGGCACTGATGAAGAAACATGGCTTGTCTGTTTAATTATTTCCATTTATTTCGTTTGAATATATGAATGAATTATCTTATTAACTTAATTCATTCAATTATTTTACATGTTTTTTTATCTCCAAAATAGTAAAAAAATTAATCCTAAGGTAGTTAGTGATAGAAACCTTTAGCTTTGAATATAGAAGATATCAGATCAGTTCTAGTCCTCTTTACTAGCTAAATGAATTTTAACAAGGCACTTGACCTCATTTAGTTTGCCTTTTGAAATATGAAGAAGTAAAACCTGTCCTGCCTAGATTTTTCTTAGTCTACATAACATAAATATATAATATTGTAAGTATATATTTATATTCCTAAATATAAGGAAGGCTTTCTAAAGGGGTTGAATTAAAGTCACATTCTCCAATTTAAACATATTCTGGACTTCTGTGTGACTTAAATTTCAGGCTGTGCTGGTGAGAGAGTGGGCATGAATTTGGGCAGAAATAGGCAAATACAAACAGGCCTCGGCATGAGTAACCTCATAGTCTCTGCAGGGAGGTTTATGGAACCATAAAGCTCTTTTTTGATTTGCAAGGAAATGGAGATAGCCCGCAAACATAAAAGATTCTTATAGAATTCAAAGCTTTTGTGAGTTAATTATGTATACTTCTGTATTTAGTGGAAGTACAATTAAAAGAAAAATAATCTCAAATGTATGGGGTTATTACTAAAATCTTAAACAAAATCCAGATATTTTTGGATATCCTACAAGGAGATGGTGGCTGAGGCTAATATCAACACACAGGTAATCAATTCTTATTTTATAATAGATTAGTTCTTTCTTTTAAGCTTTACATTTTCCACTAGTAGCTACTAATATAATCCTAGAGGGTAGAATCAGACAGATATGGGTTCATATCTCTGTTCTTCAGTTTCTCCATTTGTAAATGAGCATAATCATACCAAATATATGAGGTTTTAATGAGTATGAAATGAGATAATTTATGCAAAAAATTTAATACAATGTCTAGCATGTAAGTTCATCCCATCTATTCCTTCCAATTTTGAGAGATAATATTGTTTTTCCATAGCAAGACTAAGAATAGTTACATGGCTCTTGAAAATTCATATCTGTGGATATAAGATGCTTATCAAGAAACATGTTGTAGATGAAAAAACTTGCTAATTATTCAGTCCTGACAAATGTGATGACTTTATATTCTCTTATGAACTCTAGTGTATGTGGAATTACTTGCTCATTCAGAGAAAAATTTATATTCTGCTCAAGTCTTGATAAAATAATAGCCTACTGTTATTGAGTACCTACTAAGTGATTTCATTACATGAAATCATATAGTTCACATACCACTCCCATGAGACAAGTATAATTAAAATTCATTTTATAGTTGAGGAATATAGAGGTTATGCAATTGGTTCAAAGCAATATGGTAGTAATTATTACAGTTTGGATTTAAAGTTAGTTGTCTTAACCACATAGTGTAAGATTTGTACACTATGTGATCAGTATCTGATAAAATTGTATTTTTTGAAAGTTTTTTACTACAACTCATAGTAAGAAGTGCTCCACTATACACACTCCTTCTACCTATGTTATATACAGAATAAAAGTTTCACATAAAAACACTTGCCTTTACAATGTGTGAAATATTTTTATATATTCAGTTTTGTTCTGTTCTTTTTCACTAAAAAATTCTAGTTGTGCCCCAAAATTATGTACATAAATTTCATAATCCATGAATGGTTTGAGACCTACAGTTTGGAAAGCCATTATAATAAGGGATATGTTGAAATACAATAACACTAAGTGAGGCTAATAAAAACTAAATATGCCATTTATTAGGAAGCTACCATGTACCAAAAGCTATCATCAATATTTAACTATAATATCCTCAAGTCTCATTATAATCCTGAAAAGTAACTCAGTCTTATTTTATAGAAGAAACTGGGATATGGAGAGGTTAAGTGATTTGTCCTACAAGAACTAGCCTGATCAAAGGTTATTTCCACCAGTCTACTCTAATAATAACATTTAAGTCTCAACAGTTAAATCAGTGCTAGAAAGGTATTTATGATTCTCTTTAAATTGGTTTACCAGTAAATGAAAAACACAAATAATCTTACTAATAGAAAACAGATTACTTAATTTTAGAGGTATAGTCATTTAGTTTGTTAAAGTGGAATTTACCAACGTGGAATGTGCCAAGAGAATTATTATTGAACTAGAGGCTTGGTGCACGAAATTTGTGCGGGGGGGGGGGGGGGGCTCAGCCCAGCCTGCCCCCTCTCCAATCCAGGATCCCTTGGAGGATGTCTGACTGTCGGTTTAGGCCTGATCCAGGGATCGGACCTAAACCAGCAGTAGGACAGCCCTCTCACAATCCTGGACCACTGGCTCCTAATTGCTCATCTGCTTGCCTGCCTGGTCGCCCTAACTGCCCCCCGCTGCTGGCCAGGTAGCTCCCAAATGCCCCCTCCCTGCTGGCCTAGTTGCCCATCACTGCCCCCCATCCCAGCCTAATCACCCCAAACTGCACCCCCCTGACATCCTAGTCTCCCCTAAATGCCCCCCACTGGCCTGGTCACCACTTACTGCCCGCCCTGCTGGCCTGGTTGCCCTAAACTCCCCCCCTCCTTGCCAGCCTGATCACCCCACACAGCCTGCTGTTCAGTCGTTTGGTCATCCGTCACTAACCCCCCTGCCGGCCTGGTCGTAGGCAGCCATCTTGTTGAGGGTGTGAGGGTTAATTTGCATATTAACTCTTTATTATATAGGATAGAAAAAAAATTTCTTCTAGAAGTGCAGTACAAGGACATGAGCAAGCAGTGCTCAAACAATAAATAAATAAATAAATAAATAAATAAATAAATAAATACAAATCCTTCCTGACCAACCTTAAGTGTTTGATTTCACAAATAGTCAATGAACTGAAAGTTAAAATAACAATGAGAAAATATATATTAATTGTATTAACATGAAGGTAAGGGTACAAAAAATTGGGCAATTGGGAAAGACAATTGGGAAAGACAATAGATTAGAAAAATACTTCATGGAGAATCAAGTGACAGAACAAATCCAAAGCTATAGAAGTGCTCATTTTTGTTTCCTAGGAATTTTCAATAAAGAATTAACCTTAGGTGCATAAACAATTTAATATAAAGATGTTTACATTATTTTTAATATGAAAGTACTAAAAACTACTTAACAGAGAGACTTCTTAAATTATGGTAATCCTATATAATAAAGCCTAATATGCTAAGTGTCCGGTCAGCCGGTCAGCTGTTCAACCAATTAAAGCGTAATATGCTAATGATATGCTAAGGCCACTCAACCACTCACTATGATGTGCACTGACCACCAGGGGGCAGACAGTCGACTGGTCAACCAATCTCTATGATGTGCACTGACCACCAGGGGGCAGATGCTCCCCCTGGTAGGTTAGCTTGCTGCTGGGGTCTGGCCGATTGGGACTGAGCGAGATGGGCTGGACATGCCCTGGAGCCCTCCCGCGGTCCTTCCTGGCTGGCCAACCTCCTGCATCCCTCCCCGGCTCCTATCGTGCACTGATGGGGTCCCTCAGTCTGGCTGATGCCCTTTCACAATCTGGGACCCCTCAGGGGATGTCAGAGAGCCGGTTTTGACCCGATCCTGCAGGCCAGGCCTAGGGACCCTTAATAGTGCAAGAGTTTGTGCACTGTGCCTCTAGTCCTTAAATAAAATAATATTATTAAAATAATCTTAAATGTGAACAGTTACAAAGATGGAAATACACTAGTGTGCTAGATAAAAAATGTTATGAAACATTATATAAAGCATGTCCACATTGTCTAAATAAAAACTTTTGTTAAAAAGATTCGAGAGATACATTTAAAAATGTTAACTTTGTGTTAGAATATTCACTTTCTCCTCTGTATGTTTACATTGTCAATCCTATATAATAAAAGGGTAATATGCAAATTGACCGAACGGTGGAATGATCAGTCACTATGACATGCACTGAGCAGGCAGGTGAGCAGTTAGGGATGATCAGGCAGGCAGGCAGAGTGTTTAGGAGCCAGCAATTAGGAGCAAGCAGGCAGGTGAGCAATTAGAAGCTAGTGGTCCTGGATTGTGAGAGGGATGTCCAACTGCCGGTTTAGGCCCGATACCGGGGATCGGGCCTAAACCGGCAGTTGGATATCCCCTGAGGGGTCCTGGTATGCAAAAATGTGCAGGCCAGGCTGAGGGAACCACCCCTTCACCCCCTCCCTGTGCATGAATTTCATGCACCAGGCCTCTAGTATATCATAAACCTGAATTATTTTAAATTACACACAAAAAAATTCCTGTTAAATCTGTTTTGCTTCTGAGAAAACTGGGTCTTACAGAAGAGTTTAGTTTCCTAATGCTAGATTTTCAAAAAAATACTTTAATAAACTAACAAATGAAATAGAAACAGATTCATAGTTACAGAGAACACAGAGCTGTCAGAGGGGAGGAGGGTTTAGGGGCTGGGCAAAAAAGGTGAAGGAATTAAGCAAGAAAAAACCTCCACACAACATAGACACACACAATAATAGTATGGTGATTACCAGAGGGAAAGGGGTGTGGGGAGGTATTAATAGGCAAAGGGGGGATAAGTGGTAATGGAGGGAGACTTGGTGAACACACAGTACAATATACAGATGATGTATTATAGAAATGTACACCAAAAACTATATAAGTTTATTAACCAACGTCACCCAATAAATTTATTTATATACTAGAGGCCCAGTGCACAAAATTTGTGCGGGGGCGGGGGGCGGCGTTCCCTCAGCCCAGCCTGAGCCCTCTCACAATCCAGGACTCCTTGGGGGACGTAACAGTGCATCAAGTGGCAGGCGGCCAGGGAGGAACCCGAACCGGGGCTGGGAAAACATTTGTATTAAAAACCATAGATCAAACTTTTAAAATGGCTAGCTACTCCTAGTAGAGGTAAGAAAACTCTGGCTTCCCAACTTCCAGTTTTCATGTGAATTATCTCCTATCTCTTTCTGATTCTCCAATGTTCATCCCCTCCATCCCTATCTCCCCAAGACAAGCAAAAACAGTTTCTCAAGATTCATCCCCTTAAATGTAGGATATGGTTCTAATGAGAATTTAGTTATTTTCCCATATCACTCTAATTTTAATTATTTAAAAAGAAGAACAAGATGTATTTCCAAGGTGGCCCAACTTGTTAAACATACATCCCTTTTTTTAAAACAACTTTGCTGTTTATTATTCTGAGTAGAGAGATCCAACTCTGGACCCTGCAGATGGTGGGTGGGAGAGGTGAATACCAGTGCTACCCAGGCACAGCTCCTTTTCAAAAAAATTCTCTTGCTTACAGGCTCTAATGATGAGAGTCTGTATGGACTGCATGACCCCCTCCTACAGCCATAGTCACAGTGGATGTAGGAGGGATGAGTAGCTGATTCCATGACAGCTCACTTAGATGCTGGTCTGAGTCCCATGACACTGTGTGGCGTGAAGAGGTGAGTGAGGCCAATGAGATTCTCTCCTTCCGGAATTTAAGGTGTCGAGTACTCTCAAGATATGGAAACATAAGGAGTAAACATGCTCCTTGTCACAGAGTTAAGGATAGAGCCAGGGATTCCCAACATGCCGATCTCAGAGCTCATATCTGTGACCACTGTGCACTGCCTCTGATTGTCCTGTTTTCCAGCTCTGAGTTCCAGTATTCTGAAAATACTACAATTGATAGTAATATGAGAATCTGTACCTTATAATCAAGAAAGCATAATGAGCAGAAAAACCTATGTAGGTTCACTAGGCTTATAGTAGTTGCTGGAATGTTTGAATGTGTAGCCAGTGGTAGTGAATTCTGTGACTAAGTCTGCTCCACAGTCATAGCTAGATATGGGTGGACGAGTAATTGAACCAATGCGACAGAGTGATGTTGGGGCTCCTACTGTGTAGGCCTAGAAAAATGCCTTGGAGACTGACAGTTGAGTTTTTAAATATTCAACTGAATATGTTTTTCAAAATATATTTTCCCCATATGTTTACATCTCTGAAATGTTGTTTTTATTTCCTTATAATCTATGACATCTTACTGTCACTGCCTGCCAGGCCTGTGCACATCCAACCTGCTTGTTGTGCCCATTGATGTCCCAGTCAACAGATCACTTAAATATATTTGAGGAAGAGATCTAAATCCTGGTTGTGATCTACTGTAAATGGATGCAACCAAAACTAGCAGAATGAAAGTCACGTAGTTTTGAAGGTTTTGGAAGCAATAGCGGAGCAATATTTAAAGAAATGCTTTATCCAACAATATGGATGACATAAAGGAAGATAAATGGTGTGTAAAAGATAGGCATCATTAATTCTGAGTTGAGAACAAATTTAGACATCTTAATAATCAGTTAACCAATCTACTTTGCTTTAATTTTCCTGTTTATGTACAAGAGTGATAAAAATAAAATGTTTACATAACTTTGAATGATCTTTCAATAAATACAAAGTAAAATTTCAAGTGATATTAAACCACTTTTGACATAATGGTATAAAAAATAATGGTGCATCTTATAATTAATGGTTTCTTAGAGTACATGAAACACAGGTTTCCTAAATAAAGAGAAAAGATGAACATTGTTTACAAATAATGTCTTATAAAGTAATAAATGTTACAAAATTCTAAACAGAGTTTTTCATTCCCAGAAGATCAATCATAATTATATTTAGCAATTGTTAATATAAATTTCAGAAGAAATACCTAAAATAAAAATAAATCCATGAGCCAAATGAAAACTATATTTTGCTACCTTCCCCCCTCCCCTGCTCAGACCTATATTATAGAGAATAAAAAAGAAACAAACCATATTTAAGTCAAAACCCAAGTGATTATTTACTGTAATAATGGTATAGAAAATCAAGAGGTCTTATGCAAAATTGAAAAATTCCTACCTACAATAGGGAAACAAATCTTGAAAATTATGATATGAGAGAAATTTTGTAAAAGCATTTGATAATTCACAATTTTAATTGTTTTTCTAATCAATTTATTATGCACCCACTTTTCTATTAATGAAATACTTTATTATGGCAGGTTCAAAAATTGTCATTTATTGCCCTAACTGATTTAGCTCAGTGGATAGAGCATCGGACTGCAAGGTCTCAGGTTTGATTCTGGTCAAGGGCATTATACCTTGGTTGCAGGCACATCCCCAGTAGGGGGTGTGAAGGAGGCAGCTGATTGATATTTCTAACTCTCTATTCCTCTCCCTTCCTCTGTAAAAAATAAATAAAATATAATTTTTAAAAATTGTCATTTATTTTAAAAGCACCACTCAGTGAAGAAATTATATGGCATTAAAGGGCCTCCCAATATTTTAGTAAGAATGGCAGGGTCTTGATCTAGAAAAGGTATAAAAATAGCCTTTTCAAATTTATTATGAAGACTTCAAGTGCATTTTGTAGTGTTTTAGAAATGGTACTGTAAGGGTCAGTCTCTCTTCTTTTTTATAGAAAAGGTAGAGATGGAATTGAAATCTTGCATGGATCAATTTCACAAGTTTGTATAGTAACAATGCTCGTTTTTTTCATATTAATTGAAGTAACTTCTCTTTAACTTTTGTATGGTAAGATGAAATTAGATGCTTTTCACAGTTACTACAGAGATACAGCTTAGCTGATCAAGCCAATTGGCTCTCAAAATGTTTTCTATAGAAGCAACAGACAAATACTTTGGAACTTTCATTCTCCATTGATTTGCAGAAACTCAACTCTGAACTCTTGCTGTGTTTTGAACTGTAGGCACTTGAGAGAAAATCTAAGCTTGTATTCAAAGCCTTCTTTGATCAAACTGTATTCAAACTGTCATTGTTTTGTCACACAGAGAAGCAAAGCTTTTAAATCGATCTATACATGGTTCAGATTGTGGTAAATATGATGAAAAATTCCGCAGTGTACAGTGACAAAGAGTATATGAATAAATAAAAATAGTTAACGTTTTATAAGCCCATACTATTAGACAGGCATTTTTATAAGAGCTTTAAACATACAAGATCATTTAATGTTCACAAAATTAACCCCATGAGTCAGGCAATACTATTATCTCTCTACTATAGATGAGAAAACTTGCCAAACGTTACATAGCTAGTAAGTGCTAAAGTGGGGTTTGAGCTTAAACAGGCTAGTTCCAGGGCCCATGGAACTCTGTCTTGCTAATAAATGAATAAATGAATGCTGAATGAATGAATGAATGAATGAATTATGTGCCTACAAGTATCCAACACGATACTTGGTGCTTTGGGTAAATTTCAAGTAGTTTATTCACCATTTGTATGCGTGGGGATGCATATAGGAGGTTAAAATCAAATGTGATATATGCTTTAGTAGAAATAATGAGGGAGACTATTCTGAGATAACACACTATGTAGAAAACCATTGAGACTTAAAACATCTGAATATAGTTGGACCTGAAGTCTAAATTTATATGCTAAATAATCAGATATGAAGTACAAAAGTGGTGATTTGGCTTATTCTTCTTGAATTCTACATTTTTTGTGTGCTAATTAAGTTGGGGACATGAGACATGAATGAACAATACCCACAATTTACAAAATAATAAAAATCATGTGTTAGTTGCTTACCAAACAGCTGTTTCTTTCCTTTGATTTAAGATAAAGCCTTTTTTTTCAGGCAACTACTGCTCCTTATCCCCTACACATAAATTTTATTAGTTTAAATATAAATCATGGTAATCCCACTCTTTTTGCCAATGGTTGGTTCAGGCAACGGCATATGATCTAATTTGGGCCTACTGTGATATAAGAGGGAGTCTGTTGAGTAAGTTCTGGGAAATTTTTTTTTCAAACTCTTAAAAATGTATATACAGGAAGCAATGTCTCTGCTGCTGGTGGTGTTTGAGTGTGGTACTTGGAATTGCTTGTGGTCATGGTGAGGTTGTGAGAGAAGTTAGTGAAGCAGAAGGCTGACACTTTATGGAAGACAGAACTGAAGGTTTGAAGTTACATGACTCTCATGATGATATCAAACTGCTGTATTAACCAACACTATGAACACCACACTTTGGAACTTCTTACAATGGAAAATAATACATTTTTTCTCATTTTGGCTTAATCCATTTTGTGTTGCATTTGCTGTTGTTTGCAACCAAAGGCTAATCATATGCAAACACTTCATCTGATTTCCACAGTAATAAAAAAATTTACTTTTTCTATAGCCTTATTTTCTACTATGCTATGTCAACTTGGCTTCTTGCTAATACCTTTTTCCTGTGTTTGCCTTTCTCTCCTAGTTTTTAATTCTTAATAAGTCTAAGAGACACTCATTACATTTTCATACATTTAGAGCAGGACTGTACACTCTTTACATCCTATGAATTATGGTGAAGATAATTGCCCCACATCCTATGGTGCTAGATAAATAGGACTTGAAATACTAGTATGAGAAAATTCGTTTTTGATTGGTTTCACTTAATGCAGCGGTTCTCAACCTGTGGGTAGCGACCCCTTTGGGAGTCGAACGGCCCTTTCACAGGGATTGCCTAAGACCATCGGAAAACCCATATATAATTACATATTGTTTTTGTGATTAATCACTATGCTTTAATTATGTTCAATTTGTAACAAGAAAATACATCCTGCATATCAGATATTTACATTAAGATTCATAACAGTAGCAAAATTACAGTTATGAAGTAACAACAAAAATAATTTTATGGTTGGGGGTCACCACAACATAAGGAACTGTACTAAAGGGTTGCGGCATTAGGAAGGTTGAGAACCACTGGCTTAATGTAAAAGATCTGAAAGAGTAAGTAAGGTCTCAGTTTTGTACCTTATATTCAAGTTGAATGCCCCACCTTCTAATGTGCCCATCATGAATCAAAATGATGAGTGAGGGGAAAGGTACAATTATGCCTGGATCCACTTGGAGCAGTTTAGAAGTAAATCAGGATTGGAGAGAATATTTGAAAGGCAGGTCCCCTATTGTGTCTATTATGTTTTGTGATCTGCAAGTGTTTTCCTTGCTGCTTCTCCTTCTTTGTGTTTGTCTCTTAATAAGAAACAGTTTATTTTCTTTCTCCAACAAATCGATCTTTGATAAAGTTATGGATATGTCCATGAAGAATTTTTGTGTCTGTCATTTCACAAACCCAGTTCACACCACTATAAGAAAGTGAACTTAACACATTTCCTATAAAGTGCTGAGTCACTAACTCACATTTAAGCACTAGTGCAAAAAATATGACTTTGATAAAATATCATTATCTGTATCCTTTTTAAAACTTTCCTTTTGGCCAACAGTTGGGCTTAATGCCATTTCCAGCTGAGTGGCTCAATAATAAGACTGATGAATATACCGAAGTTTGCTTCTTCAATCCTCAAAGAAAGAGTTCAGTCTCATAGTTTGCCTTGAGAAGCATAATCCTTTAATATCCTCTCATTTGCATCAGAAACAGGCATGCTGGCTCACTGACAGTAATATATAGAGCTAAATTGCATTTTAATTTTATATACAGTAATTACAGACACTATAATTTCATGGAAATAAAGTCACTGTATAAGCAATTTCCTCATCTCTTTAGCCTTGTCCCCCTGAATTATTGATCGATAACTTGATATATTAAAATAAAAGAAAAAAGTGATATAATGTTCTAGTACTGATTGTGACCAACTTCTCTGAAAGTTGCTAGATGACTTTTAATCTCAAAATGTCATATTGCTATGACTTTTGATATTCTTAAGTAGAAATCAGCTCTACCCTATTATAAAGTAATATATATGGGGAAGATTTGCAATGTTCCCTATTGTGTAGTTCAATATCATTGATGGTGAGAACCTCAACTTGGTTTCATCAGTCTCTTAATAAACTGTGATGTATTTGATGGTTTATATTTAACTAAATGGCTTTTTCTTCCATGCCCCTTAATAGGCAACTGCTTTCCCTTAAAACAGGTAATATCAATAGCTAAATTTCAATTAATATCCAAGTGGCTAAAGAGACATTTCAGAGTGAGGGTACACTATTACAAGTTCATAGCTGAATATTATAGTGCACATAAACTAACATTTTTTTACTGAGATAAAAGTAAATATATCTTATTCCTGGTAGCAGGAATAAAATATGAGTGATGATTGCAATCAACTAAAAATCACCCTGTATTATAGAAGGTGAAATATGGACTGAAATAGGAGGTATGACTTAATATAGTTCTACTTGTTTACTGGAGATTTTGTTCTTAGAAACTAATCAGGGGCTTTTGCAATCAAAGACTAAATCAATGGGGGGTGGGGAAAGCCCAAACCAAAAGATTGTGTCAATTTTGTCCCCAAAAAACCCACACAGAATCACAAACAAAAAATAAGAAACAAAAAAGAAAAAGCAGGAATGCTAGCAAAACACCACTAAAATTAATGAAGTAAAATAAAATCAGACTGAAGTATGAGAGATTACTTAAAACCATGAATTTTTAATAAAAAGAGGCAAAATGTAGATTCACTGGAAAGTTTAAAGCTGCAAAGATGAGAATAATATACTTAAAGGAATAATAATTCATAATGTAATGTAGGAATTAGGGTGTAAAAATGATCAAACCCAGCAAGGGGTAGGGGGAGGCTTCCACAGGTGTGAGGGGCACAATTAAAGGAGGCCCTTGCTGAGCACAGAGGAACTCTAGAATGGCCAGCTTAAGAGCAACCTCAGTTCTGACTCTTAGCTACAAAAACAAGAGCATATTATTTGCACTCTGAGCCAGTATTTTCTCATCTGTTAAAAAAGTATAATATACAACTTATATATCTCTATTTATATAAAAGGCTAATATGCTAAGTGTCTGACAGTCCGGGTAATGACGTCAAGTAGCAACACCTGGCTTCCTCTCCCTAGCAACAACCAGACTCGGGTGGAAACATGTTACACTTTAACCAAATGTCTGTGAAGCGTTTTCCTGTGCCTCATCACATTTGATCCTCACAGAAGTCCTGGAGTAGGTAGATAGGAGACTCTGTGGGATCCTATTTTCTTTTCATCAGCTGGAAAACAGAGATTTAGAAAGCTTAGCAACTTGATCCGACTGAAAAGAAGTAAGAAATGGTGGAACTTGAAAATGACTTCAGGTGTTCTCACTATGCAGAATACAGTCAAACACTGCTGCAGTTACTCGTAAATATTTTACACTTTGTTCTCCCTGCATGATCTACAATAATAATCTGCTTCATGTTGATATTCGCTGTGTTGCTGACAATTACCTGAAAGAGAAGTTGGGGTGCCGTCATATTCAGAAACAAAGGTGGAGGACCTCCTTTTGAAAGGGACTTATTCATTCTAAACCAGATCCCAATAATCCGCATGCCACTAAAATGAAACAAATCAGTATCCTGTTTCCTACATTAGATGCAATGATGTATCCTATTCTTTTCCCAAAAGCAGAAAAAGGCTGGGGAACTGATATTGCATTAAGACTCAGAGACGACAGTGTAATTGACAATATTACTAGATTCAACAGATGATGCCTAAAAGGAAAATTTTCCCATCAAATTTCTTAAAAGTATTACTCCTTTGGGAATGCTGTGTCATAAATTAGAATTGAAAGTAGGTATAATCATCATGCTACTGAGAAATCTTCATAGTAAATGGGGTCTTTGCAATGATACTAGATTTATTACCAAAAGATTGCGACCTAACATAATTGAAGTTCAAGTATTAACAGGATCTGCAGAGGAGAGGTTGTCTGATTCCAAGAATTGATTTGTCCCCATCTGACACTGGTCTCAGTATTACAATAAGTTTAATCAATTTATCAGTCATTGTTTTATCAATGTTTTTATATCATGTTTTTGTTTTTATATCATATTATTATTGTTTATTAATCAATTTATATATTATTTTAATATACATTTTACTGATTTTCTTTCATCTCTGACACTTCTATTATAGAGATAGGGCGAATAGCAATATTAAAATATTTTTTCTAATTAATTTTCTTTCAATATGCACAAATCCGTGCACCAGGCCACTAGTTTATCATAAAAGTAAATGTTAATAAGCATATAGCTGGCACTCAATGGTAGTTGATAATTGTTTTAATGCAAAGTTAATAATAATAATAACAATTATTATTATTATTATTATTAGTCTTGTTCCTGTAACAAATATATCCCTATTACAGAGCTAGATGTGGGAGCTCCTCCTACTCTGATTTGTGGTGGTTAATATAATATTACTAGAGGCCCAGTGCATGGAATTTGTGCACCGGAGAGGGGTGGTCCCTCAGCCCAGCCTGCACCATCTCGCAGTCCGGGAGCCCTCAGGGGATATCTGACTGACGGCTTAGGCCCGCTACCCTCCAACAGGGAGCGAGCCAAAGTCATCAGTCGGACATCCTTAGCGTTGCCACGAAGGCAGGCGAGGCTCCCACTACTGCTGCGCTTGCCAGCCATGAGCCCAGCTTCTGGCTGAACAGTGCTCCCCCTGTGGAAGCACACTGACCACCAGGGGGCAGCTCCTGCATTGAACATCTGCCCCCTGGTGGTCAGTGTGTGTCATAGTGACCAGTTGTTCCGCTGTCGTGCCGAAACTGGCTCTCCAACATCCCCCGAGGAATCTTGGATTGCGAGAGGGTGCAGGCCAGGCTGAGAAGACCCCACCGGTGCATGATCGGGGCTGGGGAGGAATGTAGGAGATTGGCCAGCTGGGGAGGGACTGTGGGAGGGCTGCAGGATGTGTCCAGTCTGTCTTGCTCAGTCCCGATCGACCAGACCTCAGCAGCAAGCTAACCTACTGGTTGGAGCGTTTGCCCCCTGGTGGTCAGTGCATGTCATAGTAAGCACTTGAGTGACCTTAGCATATCATTAGCATATTACACTTTGATTGGTTGAATGGCTGACCGGACGACCAGAGACTTAGCATATTAGGCTTTTATTATATAGGATTTGACATGTAGATTTCTCTACTTGGAGAGAATGATCAGGTGAGAGAATGTCATGTCCAGTCCCTAAACAAATATTGGCATTCTGATTTACACATTAATCTCTTTTTAAAAAAAATATTTTTATTGATTTCAGATAGGAAGGGAGAGGGAAAGAGAGAAACATCAATGATGAGAGAGAATCATTGATGGACTGCCTCCTTCATGCCCCCCACAGGGGATCAAGGCCTCAACCTGGGCATGTGCCCTTGACCAGAATCGAACCAGGGACCCTTGAGACAGCAGGCCAATGCTCTATCCACTGAGCCAAACACTGGCTGGGGCTACACATTAGTCTCTTGTGAATTGGTTAGCATGAGTCATACCAAAAGATGGTTTTCAAAACAGTTTTCTGAGCCTATCACTTTGAGGGCCAGATCCTGGAATATGGCCAGTATTTTCTGTCTACCTCTCTATCACACCACTTCCTGGTCTCATAGAAAAACATCATTTAGACTCAAAGAAATTAAAAAAATAATTCTGTTTCTTGATGGAGGTTGTTCATCTTTCTCTATGGAATAGGACCTAAATAGATTTTTAGATTTATCAAATTTTAAATAAAATGATGGCTGTTAACGAAGGAATCTTTCAGGATCCTGGGCTAAACAGTCTAGAATTTCTGAAGCTCTGGCTCTGGCAGGGCTTTGTAGAACACTCAGTGGTAACCATTTAGGAGCCCCAACGTCCAGGGAGTACATACATGGGAATCACCCTTTCCTAGCACTAGAGTTCCACTGTAGCTGGAAGAACCTCAGCCCAAAATGCAGGTTTCTAGAGGCCCCATGGCTGCAGAAAAGAACATGGTTTTGAGAATCAGAAAAAGCCAAGGATGGATCTAAGGATGACTCCCCTGAATGACTGGCTGACTCATGTGCTAACATTTTGGTTCCAAAATACATTTCCTTTCCACTGTTTGTACTGGAAGATGGTTCACCAGTTGACTATTTATTTGAAGTACAAAAACAACCTCCTTTCATAAATGCAAATATGGCATAGGTTAGGGACCGGTATGTTACTAGGTTATGTGGACTGGGCCAATATATGTTTAGAGCAATTACATACTAGATAAGAGTATGGGCCTGAAGCCATCTGTGTTTGAATTCGATATTGATAAATATTGGTGACTGGTATGGATTTCTCCTAAATTGCACAAGTCAGTTTCCCCTTCTCTGACTGAAAGGGTTGACTGGGAACTTGGAGTACCTGGTTAGAGTGTCTTGATGAGCAGATGTTCCTTCTAGATGCCTAGGGAGGGAGCTAGGAATAACCTCAATTATCAAGGCCGAAAAGACATTTCTCTGGCAGTAGAATGGGTTTTCTTTCTTGTAGAGAGACTGTTCCTACTCTTCTTCATGCTCCTTTAGGACTCCGAGTACCCTGTTTTGCTTCTCTTTAAGTCCTAAACACTTCTCAGAATCCTCCCCGCATTACACAGAGCACTCTCAGAGTGGCTCTTAGTACCTCTGTGTAAATTGAAGCCAGTTGCCCAGGTGTGAGTAGAAGTTTCCCATTAATAGATTAACTCAATGCAATTACTCTCCAGGCAAAAGACCTGATCAATCTGTTAGAATAATGAGGTCCAGCTGGAGAAAATGGTTCCTCTCTTGGAGTACATTTTTTCCAAGACTTCTGCATTTCAGTTTTTTCAGTTCTGGTTTCTTTATCAGTTTTCCTAAAATGCTTTCTATCCTTTGGAAATTCTTCAAGATTTCTCACTTATTAAGATCACTTCACATTGACCAGAGTTTTATGTGCTTCATCCATTTCTTCTCATATCGTTTCTACTATTTCAAATAGTTTTTGGAAGGAAGCATAAATAATCTCTTGTGGTTAATAAGCCACCAAAAAGAAAAGTCCTATCTACATGTACTTCTAATGAAAACATGCCATGCCCCCCCTTTTTAATATGTAAAAAGATCCTTTTATGTTGGAAAAGGGAAAAGATGAAGACATTTGTGCATGTTTACTGCATTTCTAAAAGTTTATCATGATTATCTACTTATGTATCAATTTTGCCCACTAGCTCTGAGCCCCTTGAGTTTTGGGATGAAGTCTTATTCATATTTGTATTTGCAATACTTAATACAATGTCTCCATCCCTACCACAGCATGGTTGGAATTTAATAGTTTAAGAGAATACAGTCATGATATTTGTATAAATGAATATTGCATTTCTCTGTTATGACATAGTGAAACATGTTAACTTAGGTAAGTAAACTCAGGTGAATTTATCCATGATTCTTCATTTTCTCTGGTGTCATGAGTAGTTTCTGGAAGCATTTCCAAGTTCTGTATGTTAGGTCAGATTAAGTTCAGTTTTGAAGAGAATTGGTATTTGGAGAGGTGACAGGGCAATTTCAATGGTAGGAATGGAGCCTGCTTCAAATTTGGAGCGAATCTAAAGCCCTCACATCATTGGGCACTCGTTGTTACTAAACCTTTTTTTCATCCCAAAATGCTGACAGTGAAGAGCGAGAAGGCAGCTGCTAGAGAGAGCACAAATATAGAGCATTCAGTGTTGAAAGAGGGGAACATGTAGCTGCAAAATCATGCTCTTATTCATAACAAGCACCCAACCAGCATTTTGCAGATGGCATGAGAAGGAAAGTCTCCTAGAAATTAGCTCATTAAGATGACACTTTGAAGAAGCCCACCATCAGAGACTGAATATGGTTTTGAATGAGGAAACAGCATTACAGATGACGTAGGAATGGTGTGGCATTGAAGTGGATCAAAAGAGCTTAGACAGCAACTGCTGAAGTCTCTGTTGCCCTGAGCCTCTTCTCTTGGCCATGCTGGTTACAGATTTTAAACACTTCCTCAGGGAAGGAAGTCTAGAAGTCAGTACCAGAATGTCACTATACAATGTTTATAATTCTAAAAATTCATGCAAGCTTCCCTCTTCTTAAAGATGTCTGGGCATTTACTGTGTTACGTATATAGCTGAGGCTCAAGTTCTCTGCTATTATCAACCAGGTTGAAAGAAATTGTTTGTCCTTAAATATCAGTCCTTAAATAATATTTTCTTTATTAATAGGAGAGAAAAGCTATAGCATTTTTCCCCTCGTGATCATTCTGTCATCTTTCTCACTTACATCTTGTTTCTCAAAGCTTTTATGTACATCTCTACCCACCTGACAATTCCAACCATAGATATTTATACTATTGTATAAGCCAAAAAAACATACAAAAATTAATGTTAAACTGATTTAGGCATGAAATTCTAATACTGTCCAGAGAGAGAGATAGAGCATGCTGTTTCAAAATAATTCTCAGTGTAATTTCACAAATAAACTATATCAATAAAATACTTGTTTTCTGTGTATTACATAAAATCAATTTGTATTCAGTTATTTGGCTACTGCCAAATCAATGTCTTTTAGAGAGTTTAGAAACAAAAGTACTGTAGAGATTAACTGTGAGATGTTTTACTCTATGAAGAACAATAAAACAGAAATTACAATATTAACAAGATAACAAAGCATTGCTGACAAGATCACTTTGATGGTGGTGGGTCACTTCTGAATTAATAATTTTATACCACGATTCTTGCAATTGATGGATTCTGCCCCCCCTCCATTCTCATTTACTTATTCATTAACTAAAGGGATTAGTAGAATTAATTAGAGCATGAAAGTTGATATAAGTACTAAAGCACCACAGACAAGGAGCTCAGAATATCAATTTGCTTTTCCTCATAGTTAATTCCTAGAATTAAATTACAAAATGGAAATTTGTAACAAATTTCTACATGATTTTTATTTAAAGGTTAAGCAAACTTGTGTGAGATGAGATTAATTCTTTCTATTTCGGTCTGGAAATAGTTTTAATACTTAGAATTAATTTTATCTGTTAATATTATCTTGTTTTGCTGGGTGATAGTGCTTTTTATTGTCCTTCCTTATTTCTTAGCTGCCTTATTTATATCCATCAGAGACTTTTTTTCTAGCAGGAAATTATTCATTCATCAATGTAACAGTGCTACCTTTTAAAATATATAAATATTCTCTGAGGGATTACGTTTGAGTAACTCTAGAGCAATTACTCTCAGAATGTGTTTAGGTTTTAAATATTGTACAGACACACATAAGATTAATATTTCATTTATTCATTTCCTGAAATATGGACAAACTAGTAGACATGTGAAACTGATTGGAGATTTACATTCTGGGCTGATGTATATTGGATCATTATTAAATAAGAATTGGCTCATCTCCAAGCTTAAAACTCCTTCTTATATTTCACCTTAAAAGAAAATCTGTATTAAAGTTCTTGAACATTTTGCTTTTTTCACTGTTTTAAATAAAATGCTTTTGACCATTTTCCTTCCTTTCTTTCTGCTTCCTCATTTCCTGGACCCCAAGGACCTCAGTGTCTTGTCAGGTTCAGACTCCCAGATGATTCCGCATGGGATAGACCTCTGAGTTCATCTAGAGCTAGGCCATTACCCTTGGGCCACCCTGATTTCTAGCCTTACTTGAATTTCATACAATGATATTGCAACACAAACCCAATCCAGAATCTCATGTGACCAGAGGATCCCAACAAATGCTATGACTTCAAATTGACTCATGTTTTCTTGATTGTAGGTTCATTGGTCTCATAAATCTTTGAATATTTTGACATATTGTATTTTTCTAAATGCAAGTATAAATTAAGTATGGGTGCCCACCCCCTTCCCTCCCCCCACCCTAGGTAAATTAAGAAGATGCCAAGTAGCACTGAATGCTTGGTTTCAAAAATTTCCAACCCAAGACCCGTAGCTGGGGACTCACAGAATTACATCCTCTAAATTAATTAATAATATTGAGCTTTTCAGGAACACTTCAGCCACATCATGTCAAAGCTAAAATCAGCTGCCTTCCAAAACCATGAACACAGCTTGACTGGTTTTGACAGTCTATTTATTAATTGCTGCCAAACCGTAATTGTTATCACATTAGCGTTGCCTATCTGCAGAAGAGCAGTGTCAACAAAGCATCTGCCTCTAAAATATGAATATAAATTTATTTCTTTAGGTTTCATCACTGATCTTTAATGTTCTTAATATTTTCAGGCAATTTCATCTACAAGCTCAAATAAATTGTAGAAACTGGAACTAATTGTTCCTCTAATTGATTGACTCTCTTACCTCCTGTTGTGTGTACAATGCATGTCATCCGGCTGTATGTAGCAACAGGAGGTGAAGTATTAATCAATCACAGAACAATTAGTTCTGATCTGAAGCTTTCCCCCTATCTGTTGAAAGGGAAAATAACCTCTTCAAAGGTTGAAAGGACACATTTCTTCCCTGTAGTTGTTGCTAAGAAAAAGATATATAGATGAGCCTCATTTTTTACATATAGTTTAAATTAAATTCTAATTTATGATTCATTAAATTTTGCAGGAGCACCCAGGCATGATTAACTCCATATGATTACATTGTGTCATAACTCCATGTGCTTCTCCTTTTCCCATAGTCAACACATGTAATTGCTATGAGTTGTTATTAGTGTGTTTTAACAACCAGGCTGAGCAAGGGAGGTGTATTCACAACTGTGTTTCCTTCACCTAACCCTTGGCACATAAAAGTTGCTTAATAAATATTTGTTAAATGAATGAATAGAATTTATAGTCTTTAAATACAAACACTACAGTTTTAGATTATGTATGTCACAGGTGGCAGTTCTGTACAAGAAACTGATAGTTACAGCAATTAAAGTAAGGTATATAGTTTCAACTTTGTCTTCTGTAACTTTACATAATCTTATAAAAGGGGAAAATAGGTAATTTGATGTTTATGTTTTATTTTTATATATATCTACCCTAGTTCCTCCTCCATTTGCAAAATAAGTAGATCATGTGATGAAATTGTGAATTTGGCATATTTTAATCTTTATAACTTACATTGTGCGTGTGTGTGTGTGTGTGTGTGTGTGTGTGTGTTTGTTAATCCTCACCTAAGGAAGTTTTCCCCATTGATTTTTAGAGAGAGTGGAAGTGAGAGGGAGAGACAGAAAGAGAAAATATATTGATGTGAGAGAGGTGCAGTGATTGGTTGCCTTCCACCCCCCCCCCCCCCCCCTGACCTGGACCAGAGTCGAGCCTGCAACTGAGGTATGGGTCCTTGATTGGAAGGGAACTGAGACCCTTCAGTCAGAATGCTGGCACTCCAATCACTGAACCAAACTGGCGAGAGCTATACCTACATTTTTATTTTCTGTCTTTCCTTATCCTACTTTGGGCATCCTCTTGCCTCCCCGTAATCAGTCCCAAAGCCTGGTCATCGTCTTGGTTGTTAAGTAGCCCCCATGATTCTGAGGTTCTATATTCTCACACTCCCCACCCTAGCTTGTTCATATTGTGTTACCTTTGTTTATGGTTATCTCTTTAATTTAGGTAGAAGACTGTGTGAGAGATAACTTTGAATTAAAACAGTTGAGAGATGGAATGTGCTATTTAACCCAACCAAATTCAACATTTCTTTTAAAAATAAATAGTTAAATAAATGTATATATGATTTTCATTTTGGTGAAGTAAAAAAGCAAGTTAAAAATTTTGGACTTTGAAAATAGATTATAAACAATATGGGGACACATTAGAAAGTTAAGAAATGACATAAAGACAGCACTTTATTTACATTTTCTGCAAATGAAGGTAAGCTGCTATTAAAGTCACATCAGGCATCTACATTTAATATAACATGGAAAAGGCAACATCAAAGACCTAGCAAGTAGAGAATAGATTTCATTACACAGTCTTTCATGCCCTTATAAATTACTAGTAAAAGGGATAGCAATAAATATGCAAAATGGGCTTAGTTAACAATAGCAATTCCCTTACTTATTTGTGTTTTAATCAGGAGTCCAAGGTTGACAGAATTTGTGTTATTAAAGCTTAGCAAAGTAGCTTATTAAAATGCCAATTGTATACCTATCTTCCTGGCATTAAATCCGCCTAGGCAGGATTCTATTGACAGTTTGACTTCAGCATTTAAAGCTCTCCAGTAGCTGAGAATTGGTTTTGCTAGCTTTGCGCATCAAAACAGCTCTATGGGACAGAAGAGATTATAAACACAACTAAAAAACCAAGAAAGGACTGATAGATTAAAGATGGTTGAATGATGCACATGCACACAGGTTTCTTTATAAAAACACTATTCAAAACCAATAATTTCTTTATGCATATGTCTGTGTGTATGTACACACACACACACACACACACACACACACACACACAGAGTCATTTTCAAAGTGATGTCCCTGCACCAGCAAAGGGTAACTTGTCAGAAATGTAAATTCTCAAGCCCCACTCCAGCCCTGAGGTGGAATCTGCTGTCTAGAGCCTCCCAGGTGATCCTGATGCAGGCTTATCTTTGAGAACCACTGCAATTGTTTTCTCTTTAAACATAGGTGACATAAAAATACCCACTTAGGAAAATAATAAAAAGAATAACAATGACAATTAAATGTTCACGCAACTTGTAGCTCAAGGGGATTATTTCATTTAGATTGCACACTAAGAACCTTTCCCTCTTTTAATAATGCTGTGCTAGATTTACTGAGACAGGAAAAACAGGCCTACTGAACTTTATGGTAGGCTTCCCCCCCCCCCCCAAAAGTTATTTAGATGACAGATCATTTTTGCTTCAGATGCTCAGCCTGCATAAAATACTACTCTTCTGAGTGAATTTAAACAAGTTTTAGTGCTTAGCAGGGACTAGATATTTGGGCTTAAACAATGAGATGATTACTATAATAAGAGTGTGAATTTTATGGCTGATTACATTTTTACTTAAGTTTCCATTTAAAAAATAATCTGAGGTAATTGCAAAGTGCTTCATGATGATTATTTATTAGAGCATATGGAATTAAAAATATAATATGTAGGGAAAAATAAAAAATGAAATTAATTAGAAAAAGCAAAATTGTGAAATTTGATGAAGAAATGAATAAGAAAATTATTTAAAGTTAGCTTCATTCATTTTTCATGTATTATAGAAAATAAGATATATTTTGGCCATGATATCTTAATGGATCTAAATAATAGTAAAAATGAAAATATAGAAATAAATAATTTAAAGTAAATTCTTTAAAATAAATACTTTGAAGAGAATTTAAAGTAAATTCTTAGTGTAAATTCACCCATAAATTTCTACTTTATTAAGTAATTCACCATATCCATAGAGATTCAATTTCCCCCAGTTCCTATAAACTTTCTATCTAAAGTCTGCCGCCACCTAATTCTTTACTATTCTATTTTTTTAATGCTGCAACTTCTATGTCAACTGTTTCTTTATTTTCTGAGCCACCTCAATCAGAATTTTTTTCCTAGTATACTTCTTAGGTCCTACAGCCTAGCATGATACTTACTTTTTACACATGTTTTTCTTATGCTAGATTGTAAACTTCCTCAGAGTCTCATAGTGTTATCATTGCATTTCCTTAGGTCTTGAACACTCTGCTATAAAGAAGAGGTTTAAAAGTGATTTTTGGGACTTATTTTATTATCTTATGTGTTTTTCCTGAAATTTGTTGGAAAGTTACAGGAACTGTCTCAGGCTATTAAAGAATTGTTTGGGTCCCAAATGTAAGTCTCCTGATTACGGCATTGTGCAGAATGGAATGAAGGTCACTTTAATAGAATGGGCCTTAGTTCAAATATGACTTGTCAGTGTGAGAGGATACAGTTTTGAAAGGAATCACCTGATTCTAGAGAACCCATTTATAAGAAGTATAGATATCGATATCGACTTATTGAAAACTAGAGGCCTGATGCATGAAATTCATGCAAGAGTAGGCCCTTGCAGCCCCGGCTTTGTCAGGAAGGTCATCCAGAAGGTCGTCTGGACAGTCATTCTGCTGTTTAGCCCTTCGGTTTATTTGCATATTACCCTTTTATTATTATAGATAAATGAGAAAAAATGCTTACTTTGATTCTATTAGAGGTCAGCATTAATATTTGAAAAAGTGATAAATACTGAATATATTTACATTAATCAACTCTTACACACTGGGGGCTGATGTTGGGGGCGTTTACATTGTCCTTCCAGGAATGACGAGAGACAGTCAATAGGCTGGCTCCCATGCAAGCCAGATTGATTTCACAAAATACTTCACTTACAAGCAAGATCATTCAGCATGGCTGTGGGGGAAAGGTCACCTTGCCACCATCAAAACGGCTGCTTTTTCAGTCTATCAACAGATGAGCACTTCTTTCTTCATTCTCATAATTATTTCTTGAGGAATGAGCATCTGAGCCTCAAAAGTCTAGTTAGGTCAACTCAGGCATCAAATAGGCTAGACTGCCTCAATGGTGTCAATCGGTGATTGTATCAAGGGAGCATTAAACAATAACTTTCCTACTCCTCTACCCTTTCATTTTTAACTCATTAGGAATAAGCTCTTGGTTCTTTTCACCTTTCAAAATCTCTTTTTCACAAAAGCACATATTCTTCTTCTTTCTCACTCAGAGTCCTTGCTAGGTACTTCAGGTATTCTCTGTCCTTCCATCTCTTCCTGTTTTTCTTGCACCCTTATCTTCATTTCACATTTGCCAATGTCGCACCCTTATATTGTTTATTTAGCTCAAGAACAATGCTAGTAATATACACCTAAAGGGGAAAAGAAGTCATAAGATTTTGAGTGAAATAAGAAATACCTTTTTTCCTCTTCAGATCTAACCTTAATGTTACCTTTTATTGGAGCTTTTTAAAAAAATTCTTCAGGTGAAGGAAATTTTTTCCTACCATATAGGTATTATATATCTTTTACTTTGCTTATGACAGTCAACAGTTTATGTCTGAAGTTGTGGTCATTCAGATATATGTCCCATCTTCCATACTGGACCAGAAAGTACCTCACAAGTTGTTGTAAGGATTAAATGAGATCTTATGTAGGTGTGAAGTTCATGAGACATAGTAATGCCCAATATAGGTTTGTTGACAACAAGAAACAAATCACTTATTACTCATTTTTTTTCAGAACTATGTCATATAATTTTTTATACTTTTTTTGTTTTTCTTTTTAATAGTTTTTCTATTTTTCAATTTCAGTTGATGGACATTATTATATTAGTTTCAGGTGCCTACCCTAGTCATTTGTATAACTTAAGCGACTATTCCCATAGATCTAGTGTCCATTTGACACCATTTATAGTTATTACAATATTTCTTATGCTATACTTTACATCCCTGTGACTATTCTGTAATTACTAATTTGTACTCCTTAATCCCTTCACCACTTTCACCCATCCCCCACACCCCTTCCTATCTGGTAACATCAAAATGAATCTGTTTTTGTTCTGCTTGTTCATTTATTATTTCTTTAGATTCCACATTTAAGTGAAATCATACGGCATTTGTCTTTCTTTTTCTGACTTATTTCCCTCAGCACAATACCTGCTAAATTCACCCATGTTGCCCTGGCCGGTTTGGTCCAGTGAATAGAGTGTCGGCCTCCGGACTGAGGAGTCCCAGGTTCGATTCTGGTTCAAGGGCATGTACCTTGGTTGCGGGCACATACCCAGTGGGTGGTGTGCAGGAGGCAGCTGATTGATGTTTCTCTCTCATCAATGTTTCTAACTCTCTATCCCACTCCCTTCCTCTCTGTAAAAAAATCAATAAAATATATTTAAAAAAATAAATAAATTCATCCATGTTGTTACAGAGGGCAACAACATTTAAAAATTTTTTTTAAAAAAATTATTTGATTATTATTTTTTAAATATATTTTTATTGGTATCAGAGAGAAGAGGGAGAGAGTGATAGAAACATCAATGATGAGAGAGAATCATTGATTGGCTGCCTTCTGCACACCCCCCACTGGGAATTGAGCCCAAAACCTGCACATGTGCCCTGACCGGGAATGGAACCCTGACCTCAAGGTTCATAGATCGACACTCAACCACTGAGCTACTCTGGCCAGGCAACAACACTCTTTTTTTATGGCTGAGTCACACATTCCATTGTATATATGCACCACTTCTTTTTTAAAAATATGTTTTTATTGATTTTTAGAGAGAGAGGAAGGGAAAGGATAGAGAGATAGAAACATCACTTAGAGAGAAACATTGATCAGCTGCCTCCTGCACACTGCACCCCCTCCCCCTGGGGATCAAGCCTGCAACCTGGGCATGTGTCCTGATGGAATTGAACCACTGAGCCATACTGGCTGGGCTATGCACCACTACTTTATCCATTCATCTATTGATGGACACTTAGATTGCTTCCACATCTTGGCTGTTGTAAATAATGCTGCAATGAACATATGGATGACAGATATGTATTTATTGCCATTCTATTTAGTTCTTTTTCTGGAGTTTTGTTATGTTCTTTCATTTGGGACATATTTCTTTGTCTTCTCATTTTGGCTGCCTCCATTTGTTTGTTTCTATGTATTATGTAGAGCTATGATTTCTCCTGGTCTTGGTAGAGTGGCCTTATGTAGTAAATCTAGGCTCAAGTGGTGTAGTCTCTCTGGTCACATAAGCTGGGTGCTGCAAATGTGCCTGCCCTGGTGAACTGTATATACTCTTCTATTGTAGTTGAGCATTGATTGCTGGCAATGGGAGGGGCTTACCCCAAGGTAGGTGGGCTACAAGGACTGGCAGTGATCTGCTGCATGGGGCCTGACCCCGCAGAGCAGGACTCATTTCAGGAGGGCTCTGATACCTGCTGAGCGCTCTCCTTGAGTGTGCGAGTCTTGGAGGTGTTTGGGTGGCACTTCTACATGATCTGAAACTGTCCACCAGGTTGCTGGCAGTGGGGTCTCCCAGGAGGTGCAGGCCAAGGTCAGCTGTTGCCTGTGCCTTGCCCAGGGCTCCTTGGCATCAGCTACAAAGCAATATCAAGATGGCTGCTACTTGTGCTGGGCTTGGAGTTGTCCAAGGAGGACCAGCTGCAAACCAAGGCTGGCTGCCACTAGTACTGGCCCTGGGGCTACTGAGCAAGAGGTATAGGCATGCTGAGGACAGAAGCTGTTTGCCTGTGGTTTGTGAACCTTGGAGAGATTTTAGGAAAGACTGTAGTATGAGCCAAGACAGGCCATTTATGTAGAAAAGCTACTGGAAAGGGATGGATGGTGCAGGGTATCAGGGAATCACCAGGGTGAGACAAACAGTGTTAGCCAGGTTGATGGAAACTCAGATATGTTGTCACCTACTCAGCTCTGTAGGGGAAGAGCTTAGCAAAGTAACAATGGCTTCTGCCAGCACTCCTGTCTGGGAGAAAGCTGCCCTTCCAGCCCTTGCACTGAAGCCAGGCAATTCGGTTCTCCCTCATATGCTCCTAGTCCCTTTTGAGCTGCTTTTTCATTGCTGGAGCTCAGAGTGAGTGGTGCCAAGTCCATATGTGTGCCCTTAAGAGGAATGCCTGGGATTCCAGCAGCCCTCTGTCTGACTCAGCCGCAAAACCTGCTGTTTTTCACAGCCAGGAGTTATAGGGCCTTCTCTTCCTGACCCTGGAATCCCAGGCTGGTGGGGTTTGATGTGAGTCTGGGATCCCTCACTCCTCAGGGGGAACCTCAACAGCCACAATATTCCTGCTGATTAGTAGGAATCATTATTATAAGAAATTCTCTTTTATTCCCAAGGCTTCTTATGTACTAGAATCGACTACATCAAAAAATATTCATGCAGAAATTTTGCATTTTGAAGGGAAAAATAGTTTATTTTTACATATGTTCTTTGATAAATAAAATTTAATAACAGCAAAATTTATTTTGTATGTGTGCTTAGAGATCAGGAATATATCTGTATATATACATCCATATCTATCATCAAGTCATTCTTTATTTACATAGTTGGCTTTTGGTAAAGGAATAGTGATTTTATGTTGACAAACCCTCTGACTAATTTGAATTTAGTAATGATAACAGTAAAGGAGTAAATACATAATATGATATTGAGAAATGGAGTGAAGAGTTTACATATATTCAGTGAAAATTAAGAGCCAATAATATATGTGTTATACAAGCAACTAAACTCCTGACCTTCTCTGTTACAAGGCACACATTCTAATGATCTCATTGGAGAATTTTCTGTGCATAATTATCACAAGAAACATGAACAAGTTTTTGCTTCTATAAGTACCTGCTCTCATTTGTAGGGACATACAGACATCTTTGTAGATAGAAATTTATAATAGATTACTCTATCAAAAGAATGATTGTAGAACCCAATGTCCTGGAAAAAGAGCAACTGGAAGTGAAATAATCAAATACTATAAAAATTAGCCTTGCAAACAGAACTAATGAAAACCTAGGCTTTTTAAGTCCATCAATCCATGATATTAGTGAATGATGACTGTGAGTTCATGAATACAAATTGCTTCCCAAATGAAGGGCATATACTATAAAATAGCTAAAAATCATTTCTCAGAAAGAAGAGAATTAACCTGGAGAAGGAAACACAGATGTTTTTCCCCAGTGCGGTGAAGCGTTGCACTTTGAGAACTGGGTAATTGAAATATATTAATTTCAAATGTCATAATTCCCACCATATGTGGAAAACAATGGTGTTAAAACTATGACTTCTTACATTTAAAATGAAGGGTATGTCTGTGTATATAATGTAGTAGTTTCTTCTATGGAGCTCTTACAGGCTTTTAAATACTAATTTTATCTAGTTTTAAGTGAAATCAAGGCTAACTCTAAACATGTCTCTGAGCTTCTCAAGGAACCTGATCCTTCATGTGTGCTTTTGAAAGGGAAGGAGGGTGTGAATAACAAGTGGTGGTAAGAAAACTCACTCGCCTTTATGGGTTTGCATGCTGGGAACATTTACAGCTATCATGCTAAAAGTTCACTGGCATGTTTGGAAAAGAATGAATGTAAATATGACATGGATCATAAAAATGATTTCAGATGAAAAGTTTGATTTTTATTAGGATCTAGCGCTGCATTTAATTAGATATTAGTCATCTAGACGGAAGGCAGAAGCCTCTACAATGGAAGGCAGTATGCATTGCACAGTGATTAAAAGAGTAGATTATGGGGAAATAAAACTCCTTATCACCACCTAAGCACTTTTTCACTTGTGTGACTATGTGATTAACCAAGCTTTAGTTTTCTCCTGGGTAGACCAAGGATAATTGTATCTTCTACACACTGTTATTGAGAGGATTAAATGTGATTTAAAAATGAAGGACTTACACAATGTTTGGCACATAAAAAGCTACTATACAAATATTTTAAAAATCATATTGTTTACATTTTTTCAGTTATGCCAGCTGTTTAATATATCTGTGATAACTTGAACATAGCTCTTGAATCAAATATATCTAAAACTTACTAGAACCTAACTAAGCACTTATCTATTTTGATATAATTTCTTCCAAGCTAGGTACTACAATCATCCCCATTTTATAGAGTGGTACAATCCAAATATAAACCAAGAGGACTGTTACAGAACCATTTTTAAAAATACACTTAAGCTTCCTGATTTTAGAGGAGGAAAATAACATTCAGAAAGGCACAGTTGCTTGCAAGGTCAGAAAGCTAGATAGCAGCAAGTCAGGTTAGACTTGGAATTTTGATTTCAATTTAGCCATCTTTTTATTCAGTTAGATTTTTACTCCATTATCTATACTAAAAATTAGTGGAAGTTGCTACAACTATCATAGATATAAGAAGTCTGAGAGAACTAGTTTCAGAGTTTGAGATCAGGGTTTTAAAAACTGGGTTAGTGATTTAATACTCAGACTTTTGGGTTTCATAATAATCAAATGGATTCACCCTAGTCCTCAATGTATTTTTATAGATTGGAAAAATTTCCATTTCTATCTTCTAAACATATATCCCTCATTCACTGGATTTTTTACTTAAAGGTCAACCATTAGTGAGTGGTTCATTCATTTGAGTTGATTATTTTCTCTCTTTACTTTTTATGGGGAAAAAACAAATTCTCTCTCTGAGTGATGATAGAAGATAATAAGACCCTTCCTGTAAGGTAGAGAAAAGAGCATTATCTGGAAGCCACACTGCAGCCAAAATAGGAGATGTGAAATGAAAAAGGTAAGAAGAAACAGTAAAATGAATCCTTAATTACAGCTTTGCCTAAGGTCAACACTTGTAAAAAAGTTGTGAGAACACCTGCTTTCCCTGCTTCGTGAGGATACAATCAGAGTAAAGTCAACATAAGTGAAAGGAATACAAGTCCTTAGAAAAGGGTTCAAAATCCAAATGACACCCTTCCTTTCTCCTTAAAAATCAATTCGGCATGGCCACTTTCAGGAAAGAAAAAAATCACTTTAAATCATAGATCTGAATTCTAAAATACAATAAAAAAATCTTGCACTCAGATGTTCCAGATACATTTTTTATAAGTTTCAAATCTATTTTTCATAAGGCCTAAAATGGAAAGAAATCTGTCATTTGCAGAATGTCTCCATTCTAAAAATATTTTCTGGTATTTTGGGCTTTTCACTATATTGCATGCTCTACAATTTTATAAAAAATTCTCTGGATGAATAAGGAAAATGGAATAGGAAATTATTTTAAAAACAGCACAGTAAAATATAATAGTTGCAAGACAACAATATGGTGTAAATAAATGATTTACAATTGAAAAGGAGTACAGTGTTGTATATGTAGGGCATTTCTTTTTAAGAATATATCTTTTTCTCACTGGGGTCTTGATATCTCACTGAAAGAAATGTGGAAATAGTGAAACATGACATCGTTTTTAAATAATACAAATGGAAAGAATTTGTGGAAAGAGACAAAATGAAAAGATTAGCTGGTGCCTTATAATAACTAAATAGAGGCATTGTGGGAGGCTGTCTTGGGGGAATCAAAATTAGGTATTCTCACATATCTAGGAGATTCTGAGTAGTATTGGGGAGTTTCCCTGTTGTGCCCTACCAAATAGACCTTCTTTAAAGGGAATTCTGTCTGCCCTCTCAAGAAAAGAGAAAACAAGCTATAAGAACATTGAGAAAGCTACTTGCAGGCCACCTACCAATCTTTTATGAAGTCCTGTTCTGGTCTCTTTTTCACAGCAAAAGAAACCATCAACAAAATGAAAAGACAACTCACTGAGTAGGAGAACATATTCACCAATGATACATCTGATAAGGGGTTAATATCCAAAATTCATAAAGAACTTATAAAAATCCACACCAAAAAAAATCCAATTAAAAAATGAGCAAAGGGCCTGATAGCCACTTCAAAGAGGACATACAGATAGATGGTCAATAGACATATGAAAAGATGTTCAATGTTAGTAATCATCAGAGACATGCAAATGAAAACCATAATAAGATATTACCTCACATCTGCCAGAATGACTATAATCAATAAATCAATAAACAAGTGCTGGAGAGGATGTGGAGAAAAGGGAACCCTCATGCACTGCTGGTGGGAATGCAGACTGGTGCAGCCACTGAGGAAAACAGTATGGTGCTTCCTCAAAAAAATTAAAAATGGAGCTACCTTATGATCCAGCAATTCCACTTCTGGGAATATATCTGAAGAAGCCCAAAACACTAATTCAAAAGAATGTGTATGCCCCTATGTTCATTGCAGCGTGTTGTTTACAATAGCCAAGATTTGGAAACAGCTCAAGTGCTCATCAGTAGATGAGTGGGTAAAAAAGCTGTGGTACATTTACACAGTGGAATATTTCTCAGCCACAACAAAGGAAATCTAACCTTTTGTGACAGCATGGAAGGACCTGGAGAGTATTATGCTGAGCATTCGGAATAAGCCAGTCAGAGGTGAACAAGTACCATATGATTTCACTTAGTGGAAACTAATGAATAAAATAAGCTGACAAATGAAACAGAAACAGGCATGGATACATGGGACACACTGACAGGTGTCAGAGGGGAGGGTGTTAGAGGTTGTGTAGAAAAGGTGAAGGGGTTAAGCAAAAAGAAAAACAATAACTTATAGACACAGACAACAGTATGGTGATTACCAGCGTGAAAGTGGGGTTAGGAAGTTAGAAGAATATAAAGTTAGGATAAATGGTGACAGAAGGAGACTTGACTTTGGATGGTGAACACAATATGTTATACAGGTGATGTATTATAAAATTGTACACCAGAAACCTATGTCATTTTATTAACCATTCTCGCCTCAATACATTTTAAAAAATTAGTAAAAGGGGCAGGAGATAAAAATAACACGGGTGATCCATGAATCTGTGATGAAATATTAAAGCTGCTCGTCCAACTTGGGGGAAGTTTCTCACTGTTTCAATTGAGAAGCTACGGAAATTAATGTGAGCCTATGAAATTCAGCAGGAATAGAGTCCCAGGTGCTTGTTAGCTGTTGAGTTGTGAGTGATGGACAGGCATAAATACTAAGGGAGGAAGAGGAGGTGCTCAGAGCATTGCTTTCTGGACTGTACCTGCAGCATGATGATGGAAGAATTATTCTAGCGCTCCCCAAGCAGCTGCTGCTGTGACCTGCCTATTATTCCTACTGTTATGCTCAATGGCTTTACAAAGCTATTTTGGGTGCAGTTTCTGGGATCCATCCAACATATATATTTTTTATTCTTTACTGGTATATTGCCACTTGAATGGGCTTAGAGAGTTATGTAAAACAAGCCAGATGGCAGCTGCTTTGGGTTTGAAATACCTTGTGCTATAAGGTATAGAAAAAAATAATACAAAAATCTAAACCCAAGTGTAAATAAAATAATGTGTAGAAGTGGTCACTTTATTTCTTGTATCTAGTTAGTAAATCACTCCTAAAGTTATATATAAAGAAGACAAATCTTAAGTAATTTTAAAATGAGACCAGATTAGATGATCTTTTAAGGAGGAATCAATAATAATATTTATGTTCATCACCTCCAGGAATTGGTATATAATCACAGCTAAAGAGCCTGTTAAGTATTTTAATATGACTATCTTTGTCTTTTGCATGGACTGAAAAAACATGAAATTGACATTCAATGACCATTCTTTTGTATTGAAAATGAATCTCAGACCTTAATTGTCTACTACTTAGAAAATGACAAATTAAGATTTCAGGAGCAGCCTGGTGAGAGGAGATGCTCTCATAGCTAGCCTGCGGTGTGGGAAAGCAGGAGGCTAGGAGTCCACTGCTGACTTTCCCACTTATTGAGCTTTTAATCTTTGGGGAATCGCTTAGTCTCTCAGGGAAGAGTTTGCTAACTGAAATAGACTTCATGAGAAATATTACTTCCTTTTTCTAAAAAAAATTCTAAAAGTTCAATTTCTTTTCTATACCTATGAAGAATAAGAAAATCAAGGGCACATGGAAAAAAACAACACCACCATACACATACTAATAAGGTATGAGAAAAGGAATGTAATCAATTCCAGTATTCCCATTCTACGCTTGAAAAAAAAAGAAAGTGCCAAGATCTGCAGGACTAAAACACAATTTTCCTGCACTCTCCACTACACTGTCAGAACAGTTTTTCCAAATTAATCTTTTATGTGCAGCAAATATAAATAAAATGCAGAATGTAGGTATTATACATAGAACATAGAATCAATAACAAGAAGTTTGAATGTGTAGAATTGATAAAGTGAATAACTATATTTTATACCATGTCACTTATAATTATTTTATATTTGCTGTTTAAAATCCAGGGGGTACTAAAAAATTACAGGTAAAGAAATAAATGAAAAATTTTAGATGATGTGAATATGTGTGGATCCTTGAGCCCTAAGAAAATCTTGTAGTTTCGAGGAAAAGGAGATGGCAGAAGCTTATTAAACAAAGAAAGATGTACACAAATTGATATAAGAACAAAATGAACTCTTTTTTGAGGCTAAAATGATAAACACTTCAATTACTGACATAGTGTAGAATTGCATTTCAATTGCTGTCAACCAAAAACCTTGAAGATTTTTTAAAAATAAGAATTTTGCTTAGGTATTCTAATGGAAATTAATTAAAACATAAGATGCACTTTATAGAAAAGGCCTGAATAGTTAACTTAGCTATAAAACATCTCATCATTAAATGACAAGTTACTTGGTTAAGTGGAACGGCTACATTTTCATGGATATTTATGCTAGTAGAGCATTTTTTTCTGTATACAGCTTTAAAAAAATCTTTAGTTCATAGTCTTGAAAATAGCTGGCATTTATTATTTTGAGTGGCTTATTCTTTTTCTTATGTCCTTGTCTTTTATCTCCAATAAAGGTGTTGGAGTCTTGCAAACCTGTATAACAAGATGTAGTGTGCCCACTTATCTGGTTATACCAAAGAAATGTAGCAGGGGAAGGATATTTGACAGGTGGCATGATCAGTCTCAAAAATATCACACTATAATCACTGCAACATGCATCCAACTTCAAAAGCGTCCAATGGAGACTTGACCGTACTCTATAAGATTGCCTAGAAAAATGGCCTCAGTAAATTGAAATGCAGGTGGATAGTGGGAGTGTAAATGAAATGGCATTTAATTTAACTTTAATATTCTCAAGTTATTTTTTCATTCTAATAGGTGACTCTTTTAAATATTGGTGATTGACAGTTGGGAGCACAGGTAATTCGAAATTCACAGAATCTGGAAATGATGCCCAGCCCACTCCTGAGTGTACTAGAAACTAGCACTCTCGAAGATCAGTAGCTACTGACCCAAATCTCAGTTCATAGTGAAGAGGGCCTGGCTCTCATACTGCCTTTTGCTGGGTGGCATTTTAGTTTGTTAGTGAAGATGTTGCGGTAAGAACAGAACTCTTGCAGTTTTATGTCGGGAAAGGAGAGAAATTCTGAAATAGGAGAATTTTCAGGGGAAATCTTCAACCTTTAATGGTCTAACAAGAAGTATTCAATTTCTAGAGTATTAGTAGTTTCCTAGTGAATGTAAAATAGATTGTGCATGCTAAGAAAGATGACTTTTGGAAGCATTGGGGTGCACTTTAAATTTCCACTATACTTCTATTCCTAGATACAGAGTATAATTATTTTACTTGGGAAAGATGGAGTTTAAAAGCCTACCTAATTTTGGCTAATTTAAACATCCTGAATACTGGATATAGTTAAGGATAATGAGTTGTGTCTAGAAGACACATTCAAGATAATTATCTGGTGATGACAACAGCAATGTAATGCTCAAATTAATCTCATCTCATAATCTCTCTAAATACTGGGGTGACTTGCTGATGGTCACATGGTCAGAAACTGGTGATGTGGAATTCAAATCCTGAGTTCTCCTGCCAGATACTAGCCCATGTACTTAATGCATTATTAAATTCAGCCCTTGAAAGGTTAAGTGAGTTATCTAATGTTACATAAGTAGTAACGGTATAAATTCCATCTGGAACTTGACTGTTGTTAAGTGACTTAATTCGTATCCTGCCATAGAACCACACAGGTAAATTATTATATTACAACCGAAAATGTTTAGATAGCATTCAAAAGAGAAAATAAGTGAAATCTGAACTAACAACCAAGACCCCTGTGACTTTTCTACCTTTTGAGTCCTAAATAATAAAAGGCTAATATGTAAATAGACTGCATAGTGGAACAACCAAACAACCAGTTGCTAGGGCATGCGTTGACCACTAGGGGGTGAGCGTGGACCATGGTTGGCATTGGCAGCAGGCAGCAGAGCGCAGAACACAGTGGGCGATGGCTGAGGTGGGATGGTAGAGCAGGTGAGCAGGGGCGCCAGACCCAGGTGGGGCGCCAGTCACTGTCATTTGGGCGAGCCTCTGGTGGTTACTGAAAATTCTTTGCTCCCACGCACTGCAGTCCCACCCAGCACTTGCAACCACTGCCAGTGCCTGACGCCAGTCTTGATCGCTTGGTGTTGTCAGTGGGTGCAAGCGGCAGCTGCTGCCCCTGATTGCCCCTGAGGGCTTTTCCACCTTCCACTGCTCCTGAGGGGCGATAGGGGCAGCAGCCACCACTCGCACCCACTGATGGTGCTGGCCTCACTGGCACCTGCTGCTGGCATTGACCCCAATTGTTCTGCGCTGTTAGTGGGTGCAAGCAGGGCCAGCACTGTCAGTGCATGGGAGCAGCAGCAGCGGGAGTGGGGCTGCCAGCTGACAGGGGACCAGGGGCCATGGTAGGATGGGCCAGGCAGGGGTGCAGAGGATGGGCCGAGACCTGCCTATGTGCCTACCGCAGCCTCTTGGCCCACAGTTCCTTTCAAGGTGCACGAATTTGTGCACTGGGCCCCTAGTGTAATAATAATGATTAACATGGCTAACTTCCTCCTTCTATTCATGAATTGATTGACTATTTTGTAACAATAAGCACTTTATGGGAAAAATACTGGTCCATGTAGGTAACACTGCAGAATGTCTCCTCATCCTGGGAGGTTTGTTGCTTCTGATATTTTAAGAAGGTGGCTAGAAAAGTGGTGGCTGGCAGAGACTGCTATTTGGTCCTGCTGTGAGCTGCTGAGAGGACAAACACTGGAAAGGAATTGTAATTTGTGTATTGTGCTTATGATTTTTATGAGGTTTTAAAAATAAAGTTGTTTCCTATAATTATGCCCAGCAGGCACAGAACTTACTACCTTAGTGCTTGCTCGAAAACTTTAGTAAGCATTGATTGACCCTTGAGAACAGCCCAGAAAACAAAGAGAGGGTACAGATCTCAGCTGAACATTATATGCTTACCGATGGGACAAAAAGATTAGCGAAGTGAATATGAAGGGAGATCTCTATGTCAGATGAGAGGAGGGGCTGTGGGAGAACATGGTTGATGTTCCTCTTCTGAAATAGAACCCAAGCCACAGGGCCCATTAGCGTAGAGCAGGGTCTCTTAGCCTTGGCACTGTTGACATTGTGGATCAAATCATCGTGTGTTCAGGAGGCTGCCCTGGGCATTATAGGACGTTTAGCAGAAGTGCTAGATGACAGACAGTAGAACCTCTTCCTGCCAGGTGTGGCCAAAAATCCAAAAATGTTTTCACATATTGCCAAAAACTCCCCGGGGCATTGATCAGACGCTCAAACCTCAGAGGGAAGGTAGGGGAGGGTGGGGGTAAAGGGGAGAGATCAACCAAAGGACTTGTATGCATGCATATAAGCCTAAGCAATGGACACAGACACCAGGGGGGTGAGGGCATGAACAGGAATAGGGTGGGGGGGGAAATGGCGATAAGGACACATATGTAATACCTTAATCAATAAAGATTTTTGAAAAAAAAACCAAACAAAACAACTCCCCAGGGCAAGATCACCTTAGTTTATAACCACTGACGAAGATAAAACATGTTTTGTTTTGTTTTGTTTTGTTTTACCAACACATTCCTCTTCTTTATTTATAATAACCATCCTAACAAATGTGATCTCATTGTGCTTTTAAATTTATCGTTGGGAGTATTGCAGATACCCCCCATTTCCCTCCTTTGCCCCCCTTCCCCCCCCCCGCCCCAGTTCTCCTTGTGGTTTTCATTTGTATTTCTCTTTACTGATGCTGAGCCCCTGTGTATATATCTGTTCACCCTTTGCATGTCTCCTGTTCGGGTTCTTTGCTGATTTTTATTTTTATATATTTTTATTTTTCACTCACTGTTGACATTAAATATTATTTTATATTAGTTTTAGGTGTTCAGTATAGTGGTCAGATAATTATATAATTTACAAAGTGATCTCCTGATAATTATAATACCCACCTGGTGCCATACATATTTATTATCGACTAGATTCACTATGCTGTATTATAGTCCCGGATTATTTTGTAACTACCAATTTGTACTTCTTAATCTCTTCACCTTTTTCACCCAGCCCTATAACACCTTCTCTCATCTGGCAACCCTCAGTTTGTTCTCTGTATCTATAAGTTGAACAGTTCCTCTTTATAGAAGACAAATTCCTTTCTATCTGTCTAATTTAGTATGTACTCTAATAGCTGGAATATCCTTTATAGCATCATCCACTGAAGGAAGAGATAGGTATAAGTTACACATACCATATCATGTAGTCTAATTCATTCAGATGAAATGTTTACGATCTATAGACAGAGATTTTGTCCAGCCTGAATACCTAATGTCCAGAATACTGGCTTACATATAATTGATGCAAAATAACTACTTGCTACAACTTAGCCAAAGAATGTGTGATTAACTATTGCCTAAATTCCTGACTTAACAAACATAATCATTTGATTCTTATTCTGAAGGATTAATATAAAGACCAGGGTACATCAGAAGTTGACCTATATCAATTGAAGTTGTAACAATATTGTTATTGTAGAAAATATTCCAATTTGTCATATACATTTAAAAGTGTTAGGCCAATATAAATGGACAAATATAACTGAATTTTAATGTAAGTAATGGATGATTATTAATGCCATACTAAAGAAAGTTTAAATTTTGTAATATGATACAATTTCCTTTTAGGTATTAAATTTTAAAAATCTTTATTGTCAGGAATGCTAAAAAAGAGTTAACATTTATTTTAACTGAAGTTTAGACCTTTGTTTTCAGTCAGTTAAAAACTATTGCCCTAATACATATTGGCCCAAGAAATATTGGCCTATAAATATTGTGATATGTATTGGCCCAAGAAATAAAGTCCTAGACTTTATTTACATAATAAAGTCCAGGCATATAATATGAACCTATCTATATGTGTTAGCCATCTATTATCTGTTACCATATAATCCAAACATACATATGTATCTATTACTTTTAGGCACTATGCAATAAACTTCACAATATGTATTATGCTTTTTTAACAACCAGGATACATGTCCCCATATTAGGCCTCCCAACTTCTTGTTCACCTAGTGAACTACTCAAATAGGACCTATGGATGAACTTTCAGGAAATAACTAAGTTATGAATTTGGACAAAGTAGTAAACGAGAGAGAGAGAGAGAGAGAGAGAGAGAGAGAGAGAGAGAGAGAGAGAGAGGAAGGAATATTCAGGAGAAAAACTGACAACAAAGTTAATCACAGAAAGGAAGTTCAAAGAAGAAACCTGTCAATAGTGTCAAACATCACCGTGAGGCTAAGGAGTATGGAGACCATAAGAGACTAGTGGTATTGGAGTTTAGAGGAAACTAGGAATTTTTATGAGCACAGATTTTATAAAGTGGACTCCAGATTACAAGACCTTGAAAGAGAGTAAACCGAAGGTATGATTTTCAAATGGTGACATTCAGAAATTTGCAGTAATAATGTAATAACTCAAGGTTAGAAGAGGAAAGAAACTGTCTTTAAGATGTAAGAGAACTCAGCATGTGTATAGACAAAGAAGTTGCAAGAAGAGAGAATGGTTGAAAAAATTGTAAGCTAAAAAGGAGGTGATTTATGGAGCACAGCTCCAGAGGAAAAATGCAAGTGTATATGAGGGGAGGAGTGAAGAGGTTGGATTAGAGAGAAAGAGTGAAAATTAGTGTAAGGAAAGGAGGATAGAATTAGTAGGAACACTAATTGGATGCCCTTGGTCTTTACATAAAGTAAAAACCAAGGTCATCAGCCAAAAGAGAAGGCACTGAGGCATCAACTTTAGATGTCTGGAGCCTCGGGAAGGACATAGTGCTGAGTGGCAGTGAAAGACCATTGAGTCACATGAAGGGAGCCTACAGTGCTTCTAGTCACATGAGCTGGCCTTCCATACCCACTGGCTTGGGAATGGGAAATGAGAAATCAGATTGTGATATCTTAGTAACTGTTAAAATAGAAATATAAAAATTCTAGAAAGATATAGGGTTGATAGGGAGACCAATGAGAGCCCCAGAAGAAAAATAAAGGCATAGAAGATTGTATTGAGTAGAAATTAGCATGTATACTACATAGATAGTCCTACCCTAAGAGATAATGTGATGTACATTGTCATGTTTATGTTGTTGGCACTTCACTTTGTTCTAAATGACCCACATCGATAAATCTCTGAGGGTGCTTCCCACTCTGAACTCCCATTGCATGAATTATTTTATTTCGTATTTTTAATTGGCCTAAGAGCGAAACAATCATAAATACTGAAGCTTTAAAATATTCCATTTGTTCAGGTTTTTCTAGTATTATATCCCTGCTGTATTTCTGTAGTGTCTGCCTCATATAATTTAAATTTGAGTTAGGATCAGGAAGTAGAATAAGGAAAGAGGTGTTCTTACCTTAATACTTGTTCTATAAAAAATTATTGTTACATATTATTTAAACAATTAACATGTTAATATATTCAGAGAGAAGTGGTTTGGTTATCATAAGAAGAACAATGGCAGAAGTGCAAAATAGCATAATGTCTTTGGAGAGGAATCTGGGAATATCTGACAAAAGCACAAATCTTGGGTAACCCGTGCCTCTGCAATCCCATTTCTAGGAATGTACCCTAAGGATACACCTTCAAAAACACTAAACAAGTACACAAAGTTGGTCATTGTGGCATACTATTAAAAAAACCCTATACTATAAAGGATATTAGTTAAGTAAATTTTGATATATCCATTAAGTGAAATAAAGCCATAAAAAATAAAGGATATTATATATGAACTTATATGGAATGAGTTTCAGGAAACATTGTTAAGTGAAATATTTTAGTGGTATATGGTCTAAGGACATATGAGAATAGTTAAAAAATCTTATACTTGACAGAGTAAATTTGTTGTTAGTTCTGTTATTGGCATGGTAAGTCTGAAACTAATGTTTTGTGTATTGTAGGATAGAGCAAATGATAGATATATGGATGTTGTTAGAAACCAGTGTTCTTAAAGTGAGAGATGGGAGATGTATGGATGGAATTGGGGAACATGTTATGTTAAAAACAAAACAGACAAACAAAAAAACCTAGCTCTGTCTATCAAAAGAGCCTAGAAAATGGTATTTCAGCAAAAGCAAATATATTTTAGTTTCTAAATACAATTACTCATAGAAAAACAAAAAACAAAAATAGAACTTGTTTCTAACTCTTGACAGGGAAGGCACAAAAAGGAGCAGCTTATTGTGTAAGAAGGTAAGCACATTCCCCAAATCTTTTGGGATGTGCCACAAAGCAAAGGAGCTGTGTTTCACGGGCTCCTGCCAGCCAAACTGGGGACAATGTGAACATGGAAAAGAGAATTAATGGGAATGGATTATAAAAAGCTGAATAACAAAAGGAATCCATAAGCCCAGGGTGATGCTATGATAAAAGGAACAGAACCTTCTTACAGAAATAATGATAGAAATTAGAAAATCACCTTTTATTTTTGCAATAACCAATAAAATGATTCAGACAAGAATCCACAAATCCTGAAACCATCATGTAAAAGATATTTGAGGGGGAAAAAGAAGGTATTTGAGGAACGTGATATTCATTTAAAGGTAGAAGTATACCTTTACCATGTAGCTGTCAAGTACATTTTTGGATAATTGTGGAGATGTATATATAGACATTTTGTTTGATAGACATAATATTTTCACCAATGTTCAAGTTTGGTGCATGTGATATTTGTATTAAGGTTATGTGGAGAGTATTTACTCCTAACAAACAGACTGAAGTTCCTAGAGGTAAAGTACTTACTATTTACTTTCATATAGTTCAGCTAAAAAAAGTATACAGATATGTAGACAAAGCAAATGTGACAAAAAGTTACCATTTGGTATAAGCAAAGGTTACATATGTGTTCAGTATATTATTCTACTCAGTAATTTTTGTAGTTAATTTTTTTTCCAATTGTAAAGTTCAAAAAATATAAAACTCAATAACAACAAGGAAACACTAAAAATGCATTTCATGAGGTAGATTGTAGAGTTCAGAGTTTATTGAAACAATTCAGTATTAATTTAATATTTATAAATAGTATGGAGTATTTAATTGCATGAGTTAAGATCAAAAGCAATAACTCATAGTTGTGATTTTGGTCATCATCATCATCATCATCATCAGTTTGGCCACTCAGACTGGGAAGCATTGCATCTCTTGTTCCCACAGCCCTGAAAATCTGCACAGTGTCATCATTTACAACATTACCTACTTCTTCTTCAAATTAATTTTACATTTTCTGAACTGAAATTAAGGAGTCTAAGGACAGTGTGTAAAAATAATCAAATGACAATGGCTCCCATCATTTTCAAGTAGAAATGATTTTTTAAAAATATATATTTTATTGATTTTTTACAGAGAGGCAGGGAGAGGGATAGAGAGTTAGAAACATTGATGAGAGAGAAACATCGATCAGCTGCCTCCTGCACACCCCCCGCTGGGGATGTGCCCTCAACCAAAGTACATTCCCTTGGCTGGAATCGAACCTGGGACCCTTCAGTCCGCAGGCCGATGCTCTATCCACTGAGCCAAACTGGTTAGGGCTAGAAATGATTTTTGATAACTGCATCCATTTAATATAGTTGACTGTGATGATCCTTTCCCTCCAGGTCTCAAGAAACAATATGAGGTATTAATGTATATTTTCTAGGGTGGTTTAGTTATGTTTATGCCTTATGGTAAAGGAGTAAACCAAAAGGCCTTCATAAGTTCTTCATGGGTGAACCGTTTAGTAATTCCACACACAAATGGTGGTAAAAACAATGGGATTGTCTCTACTCCTGCCTTTGCTTCATAGAAAAATAAAGTAGCTACATCATAGAGTTAATTTACCATGGAGATTAAAATAATGAATTTCCCTGGCAATGGAGAATTTCATTGGCAAAGGTTTGAATGTCCCAAATGTGATGCCTCTAAAAATTGCTGTTAAATATATTTTTAAAGAGATGTGCCATAAATTTGAAAGCTGTGCTTTTATAAAATTTTGAGAAGGGTTCCTTCTAATGGCATCTTGATTTATTCTCCTTTGTCAGCAGCCAAATTAAAGTCTCCCAGCTAAATTTACTCATGTGACCTTACAGACAAACGGACACTAAGTACAAGTCAAGTCAAAGTATGTACGACAGTGTTACTTTACTGATGAGCACAGCACCAATAAAATCATGGCAGAAAAATATCCATTACTTTCCTGTGATCAACAGGCCTATGTCGCAGATGTTATTTTCCACTGTGTTTCTATTAGGACTAAAATTGAATACAGTGTAAGGCCCATTATTTCATGGTTCCTTATTGTATTAATTTCAATGGAAGACAGGCTAAATCATGTTTCCCAGAGCATCACACACATAGAAAACAAGCTGGATGTAATAACTCCATTAGCTTAGAAGTGGATTGCAAATCAAATCCTTCCTCTGTGATATTTGAAGATATCATAAAATTGTTTTCATAGAAGCTTGCTGAAACTTAGATGAATAGTCATTATGAAATAAAATATATTCTTAAAAAGCAATAGAAAGTACCTGTACAAGTAACCAAACTAACCACTGGATGGCATTGTGACTACATTAGAATGTGTTGGCAAGATCACATGTTAGTCTATAAGAACTCTCATGTCATTAGCAGCAAGCTCCAGTAGGATGACACCAATTCCTGTTCCTAATTGTGAAGTGTTGCAGGAATATAATTTTTCAACATCCCAAAGTGACTGGGCAATACCAATCCGAAGGACTGAGAAGTTTCAATTATGCCACCTCCTGCATTGTCTACATTTCCCTGGAGCTTCTCTCTCAAATCACCGTTTCCTTCATCCTTGCTGTTGGTAATTCCCACATCCTTCTTCCTATGTAGATCACCCTTCTTTCCTAGATCATTTACACTTTGGCCCATTATGTTATTAGTGTACCATGCATAGTATGTTATTGACTGCCTCATTTTATTCTGCCTTGTAATAAAGCCTCAGATCTTTCTCCTAAACTCTTTTTACCTTTCATTAATTAAGACCTAATTTCACCCTGATGCCTCCTAGCCTCTAATTTTCCTACAAGGTCCGGAGAATAGGTCAGTATTTGTTCCTCATGCTACTTCTAGACGACTAACTGCCAGCACCTGTTGAAACCACGGACGTTTTCTGTGCTTATTCTATTTAATTCTTCATCAGAGTCTCCAACAACTTCCAGGATGGGTGTCCATCTTCCTTCACTGGCTTGGACTGTATTCTGCCAACATTCTTAGAGGCATGCTTAGTGACGTCAACATCCATTGATGACTTTCTGCCATTTAGCCCTCAAAATTCCTTTCTGTATTTGATTCTAATAATTGTCATAATTATAGTTTGGGTTTCATCTCTGGGCATTGCTCCACTTTCCATATCATATACTGAAAATGTTCTCTCTTTCACCATAGCCTTCTGTCTTTTTCTTTTCCCTGTAAATCTGTTCATTATTTTCCTCATTCTCTACCCCTTCTAGTTGTGACATATATACCAGCTTCATTAGTCCAGCTAATGAGCGTGAACCCTGCAACATCTACTTAATAATATACCATTTCCATAGAATGTCATATCCACTTAGATCTACTGTGCTTGCTAATCTTAAACACCTTACAATGACAGGCTCTTCCTTGCCTCCTAAATATTAATAAAATGGTCTTAAATCATTCTGACTGTGTTCATTAAAAATTCACTTCAGTGTTAAGTGGATCCTCATTGATGCTTGGAAATTCTTCTAGTTATTTCTTCTGGACGTTCTCTCAGGTTTCTCATGGTAGACCTGTTTGTTCTTGCCTGTCTGATTTATATTACGCTTTTAAGCCTATTTCAGATGCTGTCACCTTTCTGAATTACTTCCTCATCATTCCAACCATCTGGACTCTTTCTTCTTTATACCCATGTATGTTATCTCTCCCTTTGGACAAGAACATTTATTTTTACTTTTCATATTCCCACCAAGTAGGGGAAATTTCCACTGCCTTTCCAAAAGAGAAAAATAAGAAATGGAGAATGACAATTCTATTTTTTGGCTCTCTTCCTCCACCCACCCTCCCCAGGGGAGGAATGCCTGGTCTGATTGAGGCATTTGGGAGGAGTTGGGCATGTTTGGCCCAGGGTATCTGAGGTTCCTTCTATCCATTCACCTGCCCAGAGAGGGTGCATGCTGCTGGATGTACAGTGAACTTACAGGGCTACAGCCACATGTTCGGGGTACACTGCAGACTTGAATTTTAAGCTCAATTCAAGGAATAAAACTGAGGCCACAGTTCAAGTTCTATAATGTAATTACTTTGGCTCCCCCCTCCCCCACTTTATCATAACGTGGTTTTGATTTCTGTGGTTTCAGTTACCCATAGTCTACAGTGGCCCAAAAATATTAAATGGAGAATTGAGGAAGAAACAATCCATAAGTTTTAAATTGGGTATGTTCTGAATAGCATATTGAAATCTCATGCTGTGCCACTTCTTCCCACCCAGGATGTGAATCATTCCTTTGTCCAGCATCTCCATGCTGTGTACACTCCTGCCCATTAGTCAATTAGTAGCATCTCAGTTATCAGATCAACTGTCTCACAGTGCTTGTGTTCAGGTCACCATTATTTTACTTAATAATTGCCTCAAAGCACAACAGTAGTAATGTTGGCAATTTGGATATGCCAAAGAGAAGCCATAAAGTGCTTCATTTAAGTAAAAAGATAAGTACAGTAGAATAATATACTTTGAGAGCACATTCACACAACTTTTATCATAGTATATTATTATAATTTCTCTATTTTATTACTGTTGTTAACCTCTTACTGTGCCTAATTTGTAAATTACACATTATCATCGGTATGTAGATACAGGGAAAAATGTAGTCTATATTGAGTTTGGTACCATCCACATTTCCAGGCATCTATTTGGGACGTATCCCCAAAGATAAGTGGGGCAGCTGTAATATGCTCCAGAGAGTTATTTTGATAACTCTGCAGAATCTTTTTTCCTCCATCTACCTTTCATATGGTTTTGGACTTGGGAAGAAAAATATAGGAATGCTATTAATCAGTCTGCTGAAATCCCAAGACTTTGTATGCCTCTTATGCCACATTATTTTATTCCTTGAGCATCTCTCTTCTTAGATGCAAAACTCCCTTATGAGGCCAGGAACTTCTACTGATCTGTATTGCAAGTAGTAGCATCTTAACACATGTTCATGGACTTGAACCATGTGGCTCATGATTACAGTATTTTCAAGGGGAGATAGTTCTGCCATAGGCTTAAGAGGAAATGTCTTACTCTGTAAAAATATGAGAAGTTGCAGAAGAAATCAGGGGAGTTCCAGAATAAAAGCTGATTAAAATGAAGAACTGTAATTCACTAGAAAATTGACAAATTCTAAATGGTGTGAAGGATATTACTTATAAATTTAATTCAGAGCATTATAAATACCATCATATTAGATTTTCTATACATAACTAACCCCACTCTCTGTAAAAATATTCTAAGAACAAAGAAAGGAAAACAAATGAAATAACAAAAGCAACATCAAAGAAAAACTCACAAGAAAGATCTAAATAATCTTTTCCAATTACCAAGGACTGCATTGAAGTTATCTTAGCTTCATTATCCAGATATTGTCTTCATAAAATATTGACATTATTTTGTTTTAGAAGCATGGTGATGTTATTCTCAAAAAAGTCTTACAACTTAAAAACATTTAAAAATAAGTGTCAATATATGTAAAGTTAGATTATCCAATGAATACATTTTATGATTAAAAAAAGTAACATAGCCCTAGCTGTTTTGGCTCAGTGGATAGAGCATCGGCCTGTGGACTGAAGGGTCCCAGGTTCAATTCTGGTAAAGGGCACATGCCTGGGTTGTGGCTCAATCCCCAGTGTGGGACATGCAGGAGGCAGCCAACCAATAATTCTCTCTCATCATTGATGTTTCTGTCTCTCTCTCTCTCTCTCTCTCTCTCTCTCTCCCTCTCTGAAATCAATAAAAATACATTTTTTTTAAAAAAAAGTAACATATATAAAGTTGATAATATTTAGATCAAAGCATCTAGAACCATTTCCCAAGCAATAGTTGTTTAAAATTTAAAATGTCTGCATCTCTATTTATAAATTATTTAGGCACTTGGATAATTCAGTTTGAATTTTTGTTTTGACAGTATTTTTCTCTATTACTGAAATCAAGAAAAGAAATACAGATTTCTATGATGTAGTAGTAAAGATATCTTACAATGAGTGATCTCTAAATCTAGAAATCTTAATAATAGCATTTATTGAGCATTTTTAATATGCTAAATACTGTGTAAATACAACAAGTTCTTGAATAAGCGTTATTTTGTTCAACCTCATTTTGTTATAATGTTGATGAGAAAAAGAAAAAAAAATAACATCTTTCCCAGCAGGGATCACTCTCTGTGTGGAGTTGGCCAGTTCTCCCAGGTCTTGGTGGGTTTTCTCTGAATCTTTGGGTTTCCTCCCACATCCCAAGGATGCACTTGGGGTGAATTGTTGTATCTAAATCGCCCTGTCTCCGTAAGTGTGGGTGTGTGCGCATGTGTCTGTGCTCTAAGGGTGTCGTATGCAGGGTGGTGGGCCACCTTGTGCCCTGAGCTGCCGGGAGAGGCTCCAGCCACCCCAGACCCTGAACTGGAAAAAGCACATTAGAAACTAATTTTTTTAATTGTTTTTATTAATCTTTCTTAAATATATGTCTAACTCATATTTTTCTTTACAATATTTATTAGAAATGTTTTGGACCTTTTTTAGAAGTTTGGTGATGTTTTTATGACCAGAAATATGCCATAGGAACTTAACTTTGGTTTATATCATTTAGACTATGGTAAAAATGGTCTCCTTTTGCTTAAGGTTGGTTTCCAAGAATGTATCCTAGACATGAAGTGAGGATTTATGGTACTTCCTTGACATTATATCACTTAATTCTCTCATTAAAACAAGGATGAAGATATTGTTATCCCTATCTTACAGGTGAGAAGACGGAGGTTAGGAGAGATTAAGTATTTTATCCAAGTCACACAGCTGGCAAGGAGGAGAGCTCAGGTCTACAACCCAGGAGGTCCAGTTCCAGAGCCTGTTTCTAATCACTTTGCTCTCTTACCTCTCTCCTGGAAAATCATGCAATAGTTTTGACAGATTTACCAAGTATGAATGAATAATTGGATTTTAGAGGGAATATATGAAAATAGGGAGTAGGAATTAATTTGAATGACCTATTGTACCTATGACAATGTGACTAATATGAAGGTCACTGATTCTTCCTCTTCTACTAGTATGATTATCTAGTAACAGCAAAATCACTGATTCTTCCTCTTCTACTAGTATGATTATCTAGTAACAGCAAAATCATCTTCTTTAAATCCTAATCTTATGCCACACTCCTTCTCAGAAGCTTACTTGGCAAATTCCAATAGCTTCCTTTCAGTCACCTGCTTTATCTCAAAACACCAATGGGGCAAATCTGTTGCAGTCTTTGAATTTCCCCCACTTTTGGACCTTAAGTGATTCCATCTTCTTCTAGTGAGGGCTTTAAAATTGTCTCATCACAGCCAGTAAATCTCTAAATCATTCTGCCCAGAGATTCATGTAGTAATAATAAGCAGGTAGCTAAATAAGATTATGTATACAGGGGTGAGCAAAAGTAGGTTTAAACTTGTGAGTATGCAAAACACAGAGTTTATTCTTGTATTATTATTTATTAATTAATTATTGTATTATTATCAATCTACTTTTGCCCACCCCTGAATTTACATTTTTACTTGCATAGGTTCTTATATTCTCTTGAGATTTTAAAACATTTTAAAAATGTCATTTATATTTTGGACATTTAGAAGTTAGGGACATAAATATTTTTTAGGAATCCTTTATAGTCAGTGGTATATTTAGTGCCCTTTATACAACTTGATAATAAGTGTAGTTAGTTACTTTCCTAAACTGTTCTTGTGTAAATTTTTGGAGCCATAAAAAAATTATCTATAGATTCAAGATGCTGGCATTACTGGGTTAATGTCTGTACTTCAAAGGATGACATTCTATTTTAGAAAAACATTTGCAAGTGCAGAAAATCATTGACTCCCTGCTGCCCCTTGATTCAACCATAATTTCATTGGGACCCTCATTTAAAAGTATCTACATTGTTGGAAATCCATTTAATTTCTCATTCACAAAAGCATTCAACTGGTGATTGCTGCAAATAGGAAAAAATGCTGCTCAAGTATTCAAGATGTCTTGAAAAGAATATTGAATGTTTTAGAGATGAGGGAACTAATGGCCCAAAAGGATATGAGGAAGCTATTTAGAAACTTGACTGTTGTTGATTGTCCTTGAGGCCTAGTTAAATTAGAAAATGTTATCTGCTAATTGAGGCAACCTTATAGCCTCTCATTTCACTTTATCTTATACACATTTAGTAAACAATAGCTAGTTGTGACCTCAAAAATCACATTCTTAACCTCAAGTGACATGACACTATACCCAAGCTAAAATGTTGCTGAGGACAAAGCTCAAGTTTGAAACACTGGAAAAGTATTTAAGAAATTGGTTATTTTCTAACCACAACAAGTATTGTCTTCCTTCTTCCTAGTACCTTTATTGAAAAAATTTAAAATGTAAATTCAAACTATAGATGTCTTTATTCAGTAACTATTAATGCTTGACTTTTAAGAGCTAGCAGTATTCTGTGGGAAAGAGAAATACTATTCAATTTAATGTAGGGTGTCCTATCTTTCCAGATTGAATATCACTTGGATGGCTTTATTAAAAATAAAAATTCCTGACTTATTGAATATAATTGTTTACCTACTGAGCTCCAAGCAATTGCCTGGCACAGTTTTTGGTCACTTTTGTTCATTATAATGCTGAATCCACACAACTATCCAACGAGTTAGAACTTTTCTCATTTACAGATGAGAAAACTGAGGCTTGTGAGGTAATTTGACAGCTGCCACTCAAATAAGACTTCACACCAGATTTGGTTGACTCCACTAAGCTCTCTGTCTCTTCAGATGTCTAAATAAATTGCTAAATGACTAAGAAGTTAATATATATACCTGTGTGTTAGACCTTAACATAATGCATTCCTAACTCTTTGTTTTAATTCTAACTTATTGGACTTTGGGGAAATTATAACTACTCATATTTGGCCCTTGACATTTAGTCCTATAATATTTATTTTTTATAAAAAATAAAAACCAGTTTCTGTAAAGAAGGCTCAATAAGTTTCAGTTATTCATCCTGGTAGAAGTCATTTGGCATACATTTTATTCTTCTTTGAATCATAAAATTTTGCAAGTTTACAAGTGTATAAGGTTATTGAGGGAGGGGAAGGAAACATGGATTTACACTCTTTTCTTGAACTGGTAAGATAGTTAATGTCAGAACTTGTCCACCACTTCTCTGCCCTCTCCATAGGAAGACGGAGATGGTGATTTGATAAAGGACTCAAAACAAGAACTCACTTCAATTGCCTAGCCTTTATAAATAGATATTTTAATTAAGCAATTGTGTTTACTTTATCATAAATTCCATTACTTTAAATGAACTGAATTTTATAAATTACTCTAATAACAATATTATATTAATGTTGTGCTTCCTTGTGTACAAATCACTTTCCTTATAGAGCTCATTTTGTTTGAGGTGATTTATAAAACAGCACTGTGGTAGAAACTGAGAGTTGTTTTACATACAGAAGAGTGAGATTCAGATTGCTCAAGAGAACACACAGATAGTAAAACTAAGATTTTTCAAACACTAAATCCAAGTGTAGTTCCACTGAGCCAAAGCTGTCCCTAGAGCCACCCCCGCCCCCCTTCAAACAAACTTAACACTTGTACAGCATCTGTAGTGCTTCCATGTACATTATTTCATTTGATCCTCACAAGACTGATGGAGGTAGGCATATTTTTTTTTAGGACATTTAAAAAAATATATATTTTATTGATTTTTTACAGAGAGGAAGGGACAGGGATAGAGAGTTAGAAACATCGATGAGAGAGAAACATCGATCAGCTGCCTCCTGCATGCCCCCTACTGGGGATGTGCCCGCAACCAAGGTACATGCCCTTGACCGGACTCGAACCTGGGACCCCTCAGTCCGCAGGCCGACGCTCTATCCACTGAGCCAAACCGGTGCTGGCGGAGGTAGGCATTTTTATATCAATTTTGATGTCAATTTCATTTCTGAAAATGAAGGAGAACGGTTATCAACCAGGGCTTGGGATTATCTGTGGTCTATTAAAGACTTACTAGGACCTCACAGAAATAAAACTAAATAATATTTGAACTAAAGAGATGACATAGATAGGTATTCAAAACTCTAGTTTCCCTCCTAAAATATTCTTATTTATAATATGACCTTTGTCTCCCAGTTATTCTCTATAGTTCATATATCAGTACAGAGCTTGGTCTTTCTTGCATAGAATGTGAAGTGACCAATATTAAAATCAACTGTTGGATTCTAGTCTATGCATTAAATTAAACGTTTATGTTCAGTATTGATGTATGCTGTTGCAATTATTATACTAGAAATGACCAGAATTGAATTAAAAATAAATAACTACCAGAAGAACTTTTTACAGAGTTTGAGAACTAGTATATATTTCAAAATTCTAAGTTGCCTTCTGAAATAGCAAAATGTTTTCCAAAGGCAGGTCTCATGGCACTTAAGTTTCAGGTGACAGAACAGGTAAATTTTTTTCTATAGGTACTATTCCATGTTTTTTATAATAAAATATTGGAGCCCCCTAGTCGATGAATCCAGTATAATATTCAATTTAATTATTGTCTAATGGTTTTGCTTTCCATTTTAAAAGAAAGGATAATGATTTCTTGTAAACAGTAATATGTTTTTGTATAAGAAGTCAGGAAGTCAAAATGAGAAAGTAAGGAAAACAATAAATTCGGTGGGTGATCTTTTAGTCAATAATTAAATTTTATCCTAAAGCAGCTAAAGAAAGTTTTTTTTAATAATTATTTAAAAGACAATATGCTTTAGTGCTCATCCTATTATGTATGTTTAATATATATCTTTATAAACTATGGAGAAGGTTTGCAATTCATTTCCCATTGAACATGTACTCATTAGCTCATAGAATAGGCCAGCAAAAGATAAGTTGTATTACAAGGATTAAAAACAAGTGGATTAATACTCGCTTATTTAGAGATGAGAGTCAGATCTTCAAATAGCAAGTGCTTCACAATAAAAGCTCTTGGATTATTATAAGGATAAATAATTGTTCAAAATTGCTATCTTCCACTGCAATCAAGATAATTCACTAGGCGTCTGCTCTAAGGAAAGATTTTCATTGAAACACATTTTAATAGAAGAGTCTTCACAGCACAACCATCATAGATAATCAGCAACCATAAAGAATACAGACCATCTGAAATTTTGGAGTAAGTTTAGTGAACAAAACCTTTCTGAGTTGGGCCCTGACGGGTTTGGCTCAGTGGATAGAGCGTCGGCCTGCAGACTGAAGGGTCCCGGGTTCGATTCCGGTCAAGGACATGTACCTTGGTTGCGGGCACATCCCCAGTAGGGGTCGTGCAGGAGGCAGCCGATCGATGTTTCTAACTCTCTATCCCTCTCCCTTCCTCTCTGTAAAAAAAATCAATAAAATATATTTAAAAAACAACAACAACAACCTTTCTGAGTTGGAATGGTGCCCAGCCCACAAAAAAGCTTTTATTTGTGAAGATTCCTCTTAAGCTACAAATATGTATTAAATGTGGCTATTTAAATACCATGTAAGTTATATAATTAACCAATAGAGTTTTTTCATAACTTTTCAGTTACAATTTGGAACCACAAGTGACATAAAAATAGTTTCTAAAGATAAATGCAACAAAAATGTCACCCAGAAAAAAAAAATCCCTTAAATAATCTTAGATGATATTTGTCTAAGGAAATTTACATTTCTAAATGCGAATGAGAGGTCTTTAAGCAAAAATTTTGAGGATGACAACAAAAAACCCGCAAACCTTTATTATTTATTTTCTCCCACTTTCACATGGATTCAGGTACAAGATTCCTCATTCCTTACTTAGTGGAATTGTACCCCTGAAACCTATATAATTTTAGTAAGCAATGTCAACCAATTAATTCAATTAAAAAAATTGTGCCCAGCCTGGTCAGTGTGGTTCACTGGTTGAGCATTGACCCATGCTCCAGGAGGTCACCAGTTGATTCTTGGTCAGGGAACATGCCTGGGTTTTGGGTTCAGTCCCCTGTAGGGGTTGTGCAGGAGGCAGCGAATTGATGTTTTTATCTCTCTCTTCCTCTCCATTCCTCAATCTCTAAAATAAAAAGAAATATATATATATATATATATATATATATATATATATATATATATATATATATATATTTTAAAAAATTGTTCCCAACTCATTTACAAAAGACTAGTGATAGCCAAAAGGTCACTTCTCTAGATATTTGCCTTTTACAAAAGGGGTAATTCTCCATCAACAGGAATTTAGAGATCCAAGAAGGTTCTGACTATATTTCCATTTCACTTTGTCTATTTGGCATTTTTATTTATTAAATGTAAAAACTTTGCAAAGAAATCAATGCCTGTTACTACAAACCCCCTTTCATGAGAAACTAATATTTTGACATATCAAAAAAATGGTTAAACATTAAATTCCCAAAGATAGAACAAACACTCAACAGAGATCACAGCTACTGAGAAAAGCCATTACTAAAAATTTCTCTTTACATTATGTTTTCTGGGCATGCTTCAAAGCAGGAAAACAGACATGGTTCCTTCCCATTATTCTCATCTAATTTATGACAGCTAACCAGGATGTGGGTGGACTATTTTGTGAATATTTCATACGTATACAATTTGTAATTCAATGAGGCATTTAACATAAATTCTTGTAAAACAAATAGAAAAAAGAAGGCTGAAAGGACAGTTTAGAGAATCTAGTTGGAAAACAGAAAGCCAAAAGAGTGGGGGGCGGGAAGTAAAGCACACACTAAATTCTCTGTGAAAACTATGAAGGTAGGTGGTTCTCCACAGCAGTATCTTGGCACACTAAGAATTGGATTTCTGTATCTGCAGGGTTCTCACCCCAAGACAACCAACTGTGAATTAAAAACAGTATTTTAATCTATGGTTGGGCATCCACGGATGTGGAAGGCTGACTGTATGCATTGCTCTATGCGATCTATATAATGAAGGCCTAAGTGACTGTTCCAGTGGAATGACCAGAATGACTGGTCGCTATGATGCTCACTGACCACCAGGGGGCAGGAGCTCAATGCAGGAGCTTCCCCCTGGTGGTCACTGTGCTCCCACAGGGGGAGCGCTGCTCAGCCAGAAGCCGGGCTCATGGCTGGCGAGTGCAGCGGTGGTGGCGGGAGCCTCTCTTGCCTCTGCAGCAGTGCCAAGGAACAGTGAGCTGAGTGGTAAGGAGCAGCGAGCAGGCAGGTGGTAAGGAGTGAGGGGTCCCAGACTGTGAGAGGGATGTCCACATGCTGGCTTAGGCCCAATCCCTGGCCTAAGCCGGCAGGTGGACATCCCCCGAGGGGTCCGGGACTGCGAGAGGGTGCAGGCTGGCCTGAGGGACCCTCCTCCCCTAGTGCACAATTTTCGTGCACCTGGTCTCTTGTTTTATATAAAGGACTTGAGCATCTGTGGATTTTGGTATCATAGAGGTCCTGGAAACAATGCCCCAGAGATACTGGGGGATGAATGTAATAATCCCATTACTGATAGTAATGTACCAACATTTCTGAATTACACACTTTAAAAAATATATCCGATTTGATGTTGTCCCTATGATAACATCATGGTTTATACCCTTTCCTGCTAATGAACTTTTTTTTTTTTTTTTTTTTGGTGGAGAAGAAGTTGCAGATTAGGAGTGCAGTGGGCGTTGTGAATGTGGTCCAGATGTGTACATCATCATCATCTATGCCATGGTTTGAAAAAGGTAGACATTCAGTATTACCAACAACTTGATTAAAAAAATGAAGGTGTGTTTTGTGCAATCAAGCATACCTAACACACTGTTAAGGACTTTTTATGTTTTAATTAGTTCTCCCCTTGATTTGTAAAGATTACAAAGCATGGGCCTAATAGCAGACTACCAGGACATACCCATATAGAGTTTGTTACACTCATGCCAATAAGCCTTAGTTTTCAATAGAACTCAGGGCTCTTTAGTGATTGTGATTGCCACTGTGCAATTGTCTATATCAAAGGAAAGGCCAGATAATATGCCTAGGAATAAGAACAACAGCTATGAGCAGAATTTTCAGTGCAAACAGAAGGAGTTGAAAATTTGACCCTAGCAATTACTGACTGAGGCTACTCAAGTTCTTTATGTCCTAGTTCCTTGAGTGTTAGGAATGTATAAGTCTTCTTTAAATATTCCTGCTAATGAGTAAAGGAGGTGACTTATATGAAATGCATGGCATAATGTTTAGGACTACTCTTAGGAAGCATGAGCAGCTATCATTATTGATATAAGAGCCTCGCTCAGCTTACTAAAGAAAACCATGTGGAATGCAATGCCCCAATTGGTCAGATAAATTCATACTCATGGATTAGTCCTCTTCAAAGCAGAGGAACAAGAGGAGAATGTTCTTTAATGTATGATCAAAGGTATTTTTGCAGTTACAAGCAAGGGATTTTTTAATCAAGATAAATACAAGAGATAAGTTACAAGGTAGAATTCTGGATAATGGCAGGAGAAACCGAATAGCTGAAATCACTGAAATCTTGCCCTATGAGTAAGCAGATGTGCCAATCTATATGGTATCTCTTCACTCATAGGAGAAATTCAGGCAAATGCAAACAATGCTATGGTTATTTGTAGGAAATTGCATGGGTGGGGTCCTTAAGGTAATTTATTTTCTAATTATGAATCAATTCTGTTTTGGACCTTTGAAATGGTTCACCTTGATGGACAAGATTTCCCATGAACAGTCCCTGTGTCAGAATAGTCCCTGGAGTGAATTGCAGGTCTTTATACTTGAAACTGTGGAAAGAGGTAGATGATTGAAAACTCTACCTAAAACCTATGCTAACAGCCCCCTCCCAAATAAAATAAAATTTAATAGGGAAAGTATAAAGTCTTACGTTTAATTTCAAAACAAAATTACTGCAAGTATTGGATGTGTAAAATTTATCTTGGAAGTTAATACAAAATAACTATAGGTTTTTATTGACTGAAACTCATTAGGCAACAATAAAATGATGTACATGCCAATAAAACTAGTTCATTCAATATTAGATTGCATTGGCATACACTTCAAGGACAAAGACAGTCATGGAACCATTGAAATGTGAGAGGATCAGGGAGCTGCATGGCTGTGTAGCTCTAGTTTTCATAATTTGAGAGGAACGCTGAGAGAATAGATTCTGTTCAAAGGAGAGTAAAGTTTTGTAATTCATGCAACGCTAAAGGAACTAGAAATATCAAAAATAAAAATAAATATAAGGCATGGTGCTATCTTCCATATTAATGGTTGTCATGTGGAAGTACATTATGGTCACAAACTGGCACCATTTAGTGTTTAATGTACTCATAGAGAGTTTTTCTATAACCTGCATGGTGTTTAAAATAATGAATCACATTAAAAACGAAAGGCTTCACCTAACATTTTAAGTTCCCACCTTATCTGACAAAATCTGATTTGTCAACACAGGGCTTTGTTGGGGTTGCCACCTTTTTAGTTGGGTTTTACTCTCTATTGTGCCACAGTCCTCACCATTGTCTATTGTTTTCAGTATTGAATTCAAGCATCTTATCACATTACATTGTTGATTTCTTATGGTAGAGAACTATCTCTTTGTTTCCATGTTCAAATCAAAAGCCAGAAAAATGAATATAGACTATAAGAGTATCACATGTTTTAAGAAATCCTTTTTACTTTCTGGTAAAAGTGAAGACTTCATCTTCATAGTCAAAAGAAGGGTGTCATTGCAAAACCATACAGTTCCAGGTACCATTAGAGACAGATCCAGATCAAGTCTCTCAAACATATTCCTACTTGTGTTCTCTATAAGCATTGATTTGTTACATGTGGTCTGTAAAGAAGAGGAACACTGAATGACAGTCTCAGGAAGATGGGCTTTGTGCAGGCTGGGAGTGCATTACAAAGCTATAAGGCTTTCAACAAGAGCCTTAGGTTCAAATTCCACTCAGCCATTTACTAATTGTGTGACCCTAGGAAAGTTACATAACATCAGGTTTTGCTCATTTGTAAAATGAAGATTTGCGTAGCTATCATGCAGTTATTTATAAGTATTATAAATATCAGATGTAATATGTCTTGCATGTATAAGCATTCAATAAATCATAGTTGTTTTAGTTTCTTATTAAGTAGTATTATTTAATATAACCTAGAACTATTTCTTCTACCTTCTACTTACTTTAAAGTTATATCGTTGAATCATTTTTACTGTTCCTTTATATATTTCTCTGGGCAAAATTTTATGCCCCAGTAGCAACATTCACTATGACATATGACTCTCAAATTTATACTATATCGACCCATCTGCGGAAGTATAGACTATACATTTTCAACTATGCTTGGGTCATTTTTACTTGCATATCCTGGCAGCACTTTCCACACAACACATCTAGAATTGACATTTTCACTTCTCTTCAGCTCTACTTCTTAACTTCCCATATCTCTTAATGAAACAATCTTTCTCCCAATCCTTAAGGATGAATCATTGATATCAAGACTGAGAAATTTTATCTTTATTGTCTGTCTTGGATCCATCTCCTTTCATTTATTCCTAATGCTTTCCCCTGGTTCAAGCCAACATCTCCTCTTGCCCAGACTTCCTGTGAGGAGGCTCCATTCACTTTCATTGGCCACATCACCTGGATGCTTCCTAAATTAATGACCTGTCCTCTTTTCTGATCAGGGACCGGGAACTTATTCCAGCTGCCTGCTGACATATGCACACTTAAGCATCCTCAGCTTGTCTAGAGCCAAGCTCATGATCTCACAGCCCAATGGACTTTTCTTCTTGTGCTTTTGGTCTCAAAGACATTATTACCTTGTCGGTTATCTTAGACATTTAAATGCTATCCTTAAAGTTCTCTCTCTCACCATCTGCATTCAATAGCACAACAAAGATAAATGATTCTAATTTCTAAATATCTGGTATCCATGATCATTTCTTATCTCCCAGTCACTACTGCCATCTATTCTCAACATGTGTTATTTTTCTGTATACCAACATTCCATCAGTATTTCTTCAATTAATGTATTTTCTAATTTAGTCAGTGACTGGGACAGGAATTAAATTTACTTTTGCTTGAGTTATTATACCGTACATCATATATTCTAAGATGTACTCATTCCTGCATTTTTACATCTATGAAATGGGAATGCATCTTATAATAGATAGTCTTTAATTTGGAACCTTTTTATTTCTTAGTGTTTCTTAACATCATGGGCTTTATAATAGATGGTATTCTGGATTGCTAATAGTTTTCTGAATGCTTTCCAAGCCTTATGACTTCTGTTTCCTCCCTGAATCATCACTCCCAAGTGGTTTTCTTTGTCAGTAGCCAGAACAAATCGTAGAAAACAAAATGCTGAATGTGATATGTGTGCATAATCTCTAAGCCTTCCTAATGTCCACATTTAGTTTTTCCATTTTTGATCAGAATCCACCAGGCTATAATTTAATGTTTACCTCTCCCTACCTGCTTTGGAAATTCTTGTGATTTCTCTTTTGTTTTAGAATAAAAATCCAAATTTCCCCAGCAGGATATAAAAGGCCCTTCCCCATCTGGTCCTAATGTAATTTGCATGCCTTTCTTCATTTCTCCCACACACTTTAAATGCCATTTTCACAGACTTTATCATTGTTCCTTGAACAGACTGTCATGCTTCAGTATGTGCTGTATGTTTTGTTTTAAAAGACGTTTCTTTGACTAAATTCAACCTATCCTTTAGAGTTCAGTTCTAATATCATCTCTCAGAAGTATTTCCTGGACCCCCTGAGAGTCACTCTATAGTTTTTGTGCTTTGTATTTTAGCAAGGTGGCTAAAATCAGGGTCTCTGGAGTTAGACTGCATGAGTTTGAGTCCCAGCACCAGCACTTAGTAACTCAATAAATTAGTAGTCACTTAACCCCTCTTTGCTCCTTTTTTCCCATTAGTAAAATGAGAATAATAATAGCAATTACCCGAAAGATTGTTGAAATATTTACATGAGCTAATACATTTAAATCACTTAGGAGAGTTCTAGGTGCATAATAATGGTACAGTTTTTAATATAATATTATACAACTGCTTGCCTCCCGGATTACAGAGCAAGTCTTTCCCTGACATGGACAACACAACCCCCAATCTAATTCCTGACACATATCCACACTTCATAAGTGTACTTACTGAATGATACATCAGATAAACATCAAATAGAAGCACAAATCTATGACATATGGTCCAATGAGTAAGTTATTTTTGTTAGGTTCTGTGTACACAGAAAGTTAAACATATTTAGAACTTCATTGAAGGTAGGTTTTTGTTTGGTCACCTACTTCTTTGAACAGGAAGTCTTAAAAATAGTAGTGGGACTGAAGCTGTATGTGAAGTAGCTGGGTTTTTTTGTTTTTGTTTTTACCTTATGCCAGACTGTCTCTTGCCTTTTGTAATTGCCCATGGAGCATAACTTGGTGTCATAACTCCAGCCAGCCACATCAATGCAAAAGGTGAATGATAGTCATGCCTATAGTATATTGTGCTTTTAAAGGTCACAGCCAAAATGTTCCCTTGTGATAAGCTGCAAGCAGTTCAGTGTGTCTTGTAGAAGAAGCTTGCCTGACAGTGGGAAGGACAGTCTCCTAAGCAGACTGGGGTGCAGAGATGACAAGAGGAGGAATGGTGACCGAGCCCCATCATCAGGCTAATGACCCTACTTGACCACTCCGTCTTCCATTCTCAGCTCTTTCTCTCTCACTACTGCCTTTTCTTCCTCACCATTCACTTCTCTCACCTGTCTGAGCCAACCAGGAGGCGACACTTTGGATACTGCCTGCCTGTTAGTGAGGGGAAGGTGACCTGGAAGTGTTGGCTTGTGCAATTGGCAGCAATGCTTGTCAAGAAAGACCCTTTTATGAGTGATGTCACTGCATAATCAGACCTTTAAGCTGTGTTAATGTTTAAAAACTATTGTTATTAAATGTACAAATAAATTTAAAAGTCTGAACAGCCTGTATTTTTCAAGCAGTTTGAGATAAGCATAGCCTCCGATGACCAACTACCTCAAAGTATTAAATGTACACACAGATAATTACCCTGTAAAAGCAAACTGTCAAATGAGGACCTAGTGATTTTCGCTAATAAAAATGAGTTGGCATGGTCTAGTGCTGTGGTTGGCAAACCGCGGCTCGCAAGCCACATGCGGCTCTTTGGCCCCTTGAGTGTGGCTCTTCCACAAAATACCACGTGTGGGCACACACGTACAGTGCGATTGAAACTTTGTGGCCCATGTGCAGAAGTCGGTATTTTGTGGAAGAGCCGGTATTTTGTGGAAGAGCCACACTCATGGTGCCAAAGAGCCGCATGTGGCTCATGAGCCGCGGTTTGCTGAGCCTCAGTTTGCCGACCACTGGTCTGGTGTGCTGGTCATAGGCTTCACAGTCAGATGGACCTACCTGAATTAGCCTCAAGTTTATGCTTTTCATTTTGTAAAACCCTATTGAGTCTTGGTTTTTGTCATTTATAAAAAGAGTGATAATAGTACCCATCTTGCCCAAGGTTGTTGTTAGTATTAGGTCAGATATGTAACATACTTGGCACCTTGTGCTTAATGCAGGTGTGTAATGACCAAATATTAGACTCAAATGGATTTTAATATATGGTTCCTCTAGGAATACTGGCTAGAGACTGAATATATGATTTAGTAATCTGCTCCATATATATAACAGCGGTGATTAGGCAACCAGATCATATATTGAAGTTATATAATTTTTATCAAATTCCCATAAAATGTTAGTAAAAATACTCATCGAATTCTGCTCTGAGAGAGGGAGTACTCAGCCCTGGCTCAGTTGATTCGTCCTGTGCACCTAAAGGTTCCCGGTTCCATTGCTGCTCAGGGCACATGTCTGGGCTTCAGGCCCTGCCCCTGCAGGGGGCGTGCAGAAGACAGTTGATGGAAGTTCTGCTCTCACATCGATGTTTCTCTCTCTCTCTTTCTCCCTATCTCTTCCTCTTTCTCTAAAATTCAATAAAGATATTTTTTAAAAGAGGGACTATTCAAAAGGGACCTGAAGGCAACAGAATAATTCCTTTTTCCCCCCTCTCTGACATGGATTCACCACTAAAAGTTTGACAGAGAAAAGTTTATTTCATTTTAGTACCCATTTAAAAAGCCAAACTGGATATTTGCATGTTTGGTTTGCTGATGCCGCAGAGACAATTATTATAGCTGAATATAAATTTTTATATTAAATAGTGAGATTCTAGGGAGTCCCTACTTTTAGACATTTGAATTTTTTATAAGGATGAATAGCATCACTTCTGATATTCAGAAACAGAGCCTATATAATCCCTCCTGACAACCCATTCTAATATTTTATTATCTTTTTGATAAAACAATTCTTCCTATGAAAATTTACAATCTTCATTTTCATATCTCGTGCATTTATGTAGTCCTCCATGGCAATGGTTATAGTTCTTTAGTTATGTACCTCAGCAGGATCTCAAATATTTCAAGTAGACGAATTTCATTTTTTCATTAACTTAATGGTGGCATACTCTGAATTTTTAAACTTGGCTCATGAATTTATTCAAATATTTATCTTTATTTTTTCTTATTGAATTCTGAGTAGAAGCTCTCAGAGGAGTAGAATGTGGTGCCATTGCAATATGGCTGTTCTACGTGGGAGTAGAAATAATTTTTTTTTTTAAAATATGTTTTTATCGATTTCAGAGAGAGGGAGGGAGAGGAAGAGATAGAAACATCAATGATGAGAGAGAATCATTGATTGACTGCCTCTTACACACCTCCACACTGGGGATCCAGCCTGCAACCTGGGCTTGTGCCCTGACCGAGAATAGAACCCTGACCTCCTGGTTTGTAGGTTGACACTCAAACACTGAGCCACGGGGCAGGAGTAGACAGAATTTCCTGGCTCTTTTGTAAGTTTGTTGGCAGGTAGATGCAGTCCTGAGTACCCCTAAGCATACACTGTACCATCAGTAGTACATGAGCAGTAATTTTCTCCCTCCTCCATGGTTGTTGGTGGTTCAATTTCTCATTTCTCTCCCCATTGTCACCCTGTGGTCACCAGGCGCCATTAACAGTACTTTCTCAATGCTTCACTCCAGAATTATTCATCTTCCACAAAAGTGAGCTATATAAGTACTCATTGGATCAAATGTTATGATCTTTCCTCCTTACCCCTCACCTGTGAGTGGTGTAGAGGATGGACTATGAAGTCAGTCCTCTTCACTCCATAGCCTAGCTCCAAAACGCACTAGCTGTGTGACTTTGTATTTTCCTTCTCCATCCCACAGATACATCGTTCGTTAAAAACGGAGAAAATAATGTACCTTAGCCATCGAGTTGTTTTGAGGCTTAAATAAATTCCTACTTGTAAAATTCTCAGAGCAATGTGGTAAGCACTCAAGCAATTTTAGCTATTATTTAAGGCAATATTGAAGTAATCTGAAATATTAGTGTTTGGGGACAATTTCTCAAATCTTATTTCTTCAGTGACTCCTTATTATGCCTCTGAATATTTTAACTCTGACTTACACCATAAAATCAGGTTAATATTAACACAAACTCATAAATCTCGTCAAGATTCCTATAAATGGTTAATAGAAGATAGTTGATGATTGTATAGTAATATAGTGAGGACATCAGTGGACTTGAATTTTATGTCAGGGGCTCAATGCTCAGATTTGCCATTTAAAATCCTCTTGTCTTTCCAAGCTCTTCAATCTTTCTGAAGATCAGTTTCCCTTACTGTAAAATGGAGACAATATTTGTAGCAACAGTGATTTACAGGGGGTACATCTTTTACATTCAATTCATACACATTCAACATGACTTAGTTTTGGAACTTCTAATGTCTATACATGGGTAGACAGACTAGAATCAAATAGCACCATCACAATGATTCATTTTAAATAAAGACCCTCAAATTTTCAAATTCCCTAAGAGATTGTGGTAACAATGAGATAATATTTCATGTCAGAGAGCTTATCATCTGTGCCCAATGAAGTAAAAGCATTTGAAAATAACACCATTTTGGTAAATAAAAGAAGAATTACCAGTGTTACACAATTTGAATCAACTTTCTACTATGGCAGGATAATTTGTATATAAAACATATTATGTTTTCTTTTCTTATTTTTGTTTTTCTAGTCATAATTAATGTGTCCCTATTGTTCATAAATTGAGTTTTTAATCATAGTCATCCTATAACATAGATGTATTAGGGTAGGCTATAAACCATTAAAAATTATAGCTCAATTTTTCTTTTAGACAGTAAAACAGAACTGAATTTTCCTGTATGTTCAATGGATTTTGCCTCCAACCATAATTTCTGTAGAAAGTTAGCCAGTGATATAGGTTTTCTGAATCCAGGAAAATTTAGGCTGGTTGGCTTACTGTTATAGGGATCTAGTTTAAATTTTCTATTTGTACAGAGGACAAAAACTGAGAAACCTGGGAAATTAATTAATGTGGCTAATCCCAGACCCTGGCTGCACCCTAGCCCCACCTCCTCAACCTCCCGCAAGAAGGCTTCCTTTGGCATTTGATGCTGGATAATGCATGTTTTGTGTTGAGCCACTGTTAGAGACTGGGGAAAATAGGTGTTTGTGGTTCATTGTCCAAATAAATGTAGTTTCACCTTTCAGGTCTTGAATTTATATATCTAGATAAAGATGAAGCTAAGTGCTTCTTCAATCATTAAAAAAACTTGATTTTTCTTTTATAATTAACAATCTCATGAAATTGACCCACCAAAACTCTTTTCTTCCCCATATGCAAACTTTTTGTGGGTTTCCCTATTTTGAATTATTGGAGTTTCCTCAGTATTTCTAAAATTTTGGTGTTTTTGTTGTTTAGATTTAAGTGAAGTTCAAACTGGAAAACACACTGATGCTCTTTTAAACTTCATAAATATAGTATGTAATATTTTATATTTTGCCTAAAATCAGGAACATATTTTCCTTTTAGAAACTTTAAAAAAATAGGGTGGCCTTAGCCGTTGTGGTTAGAGCATCAGCCAAAGGCTGTGGGTTCGATTTCTGATCAAGGGCACGTACCTGGGTTGCAGGTTCAGTTGCTGGCTGACCTTGAGGGTGTGCAGGAGGCAACCGATCGATGTGTCTCTCTCTCTCACATCAGTGTTTCTCTCTTTCTTTCCCCCTCCCACCCTCCTTTCCAATCTTTCTAGACATCAATGGAAAAAGTATCCTTGGGTGAGGATTAACAAAACAAAACAAAACAAAACAAAACAAAACAAAACAAAACAATTGGGTGCACCAAGAGTACTTATCAGGAAGGGTAGAATAGGAAAAGACATTTTATAATTACTAGAAAAAATAAGAACACAAGCAAACATGTACCTCAGTTTTGGACATTAATTTCATGCCAGAAATTAAATGATGAAGCTATTGTTCAACAGTCAATTTCAGACAAAATTGTCCCTAAGAGAATTCAAAAGGCAGTGATGTCATATGCTCCAGGAGCTAAATAAACTATTCATAAAATGATCCCTGTGTACTTGTTAAAAACAAACAAACAAAATACTGGAGTAAAAAAAATCTCCAGAATGTGTTTATTGAGGTATGCCTTTTTTTAAAAAAGGACTAAGGTATGAGTTTTCACCATAACTAGGGTACTAGGGTGTTTGAAACCACAAATAGTTTCTAGTTCCTGAAAACTGAATGGAAGGTAAAGATTAATAGAAAATGATGGACTTAGAAGTTTGTACACATGTGGAACAGAGGGGAGGAGATTTGGGGGACTGGATGAAAGAAGGTGAAGGGATTAGCAAAAACATGTATACATACATATACATAACATGTGTATACATAACACGTGGATGCAGACAAATGTGGTAACAGTGGTGAGGGGTAGGTGGAGGTGGGCAAAGTTGGGGTTAATGGAGATGAAGATACTTTTCTTGCAGTGATGTGCACATGATTCAGTGTGCAGATGATGTTTTATTGAGTTGTACACTTTAACCTGTATGGTTTTGTGAACCAATGGTACCTAAATAAATTCAATAAAACAAAAGCCTTAATATAAGACTTAATGTAGACTTAAATATAAAATGCCAAACTATAAAACTCCTAGGAGATAATATAGGAGAAAATATAGGTGACCTTTGGCTTGGCAATGACTTTAGATACAACATCAAGGGCTTGATTTATGAAAGAAATAGTTGATAAGTTCGACTTCATTAAAATAAAAACTTCTGCTCTAAAAAAGACATTGTGAGGCGAATGAGAAGATAAGACAGAGTGGGAGAACATAGCTGCAAAAGACAAATGTGATGTAGGACTGTTATCCAAAACACATAAAGAACTCTTAAACTCAACAGTCAGAAAAAAAACTATCTAATTAAAAAGTGGGCAACATTTCTGAGCACCTTGCTAAAGAATATATACAGAAACCAAATGAATCTATGGAAAAAATGTGCAACATTCTACATCCTAAGGGAATTGGAAATTAAAATAACAATGAGACACCACCAGAATGTTGGAAGTCCAAAATATGACGATGCAAAATGCTGTCTAGGATGTGGAGTCCTACTCATGGCTTAGAAGGAATGCGACACGGTGCAATCACTTTGGGAAGACAGTTTGGATAATTTACAAAATTCAGCACATGCTCTTACCATACAACGCAGTAATCATACTCCTTATTCCAGGGTGTCCCCCCAAAATGTATACATGTACATTTTTGATAGCTCATTTCATGCTTCTTTATTTTCAGATTTAACCCATTGGAATTCAAAATTATTCAGTCTGTACACATTTTTTGGGACACCCTGTATTTATGCAAAAGAGTTGAAAACTTATGTCCACACAAAACCTGCACATGATGTTACAGAAGTTTCATTTGTAATTGCCAATACCTGGAAGCAACTGACAGTCCTTCAGGAGGCGAATGGATACATATACTCTGGTATAGTTATACAATGGAATATTATTCAATGATAATAAATGAGCTATCGAGCTATGAAACAGAGGAGCCTTAAATGTATGATAGTGAGTGAAAGAAGCCAGTCCCATAGTCTATCATTCTAACTCTGTGACATTCTGAAAAAGGGAAAATCTAGGGGGAAAATGATCAGAGGTTGCCAGAGGTAGGGGTGGATAGGCAGAGCACAGAGGAGTTTTAGGGCAGTGAAATGACTGTGTATGATATTATAACGATATGTCAGTGTAGGGTCATCAAATGTCCCATGCTGGAGTAGGGAGAAATCTTGATAGTGGGGGAAGCTCTGCAAGTGTATTTGGGAAATCTTTGTATTTTGTGATCAATTTTGCTGTGAGCCTAAAATTACTGTAAAAATAGTCTATTAAAAAAGTCTTTTGGAGGAAAAATAACAGTTTGTACACATGGCTGCCCAGGCTCTGTGTGCTCTGCTGATCTTGCAGATTAGGCCTCCTGGTAAACCTTTATGTGTAGGTGACGGCCATCTGTCAGGGGGCAGCGGCAGGAGTGAAAGTCTGGCATGGCAGTGAGGGGACGGGAGTATTGTGCCCCTACTGTGCTTTGGGGAAGTTGCTTATCTGTCAAGCCTCCAGTTATCTTATATATAAATAAGGAGAGTTATATGGCTGCATGAAGTCTAAGGTTTCTCCTAGGTTTAAATGGGCCTTATTTCTTTTGGCATTTTTTCCTTTTTTCTTTTTTTTTTATAAACCACCATCGGTAAATGTACTTCCATAATTTAGGCCCAAAGGAAAGCTTTTTGCGCTTAGAAAAAATTACTATAATCATCCCACTTATCCCCAGTCAGTTTCCCCTCCCACTCTGTTCTTCAAATATTTACTGTGCTCACTTATAAACTCTCAGTCTTCCTGTGTCCTCATGCTCAGCAGACAATTCCTTTCATGTAATAGTGATTTCTCACACAATTCCCCATAGAATAGACATAATAGATATTTAGGAAACATGAGACTATATGAAAATAGATAATTTTTAGCATAATAGTCTTCACATAATAGACAATTTCTCTCACCTATTTTCTCTCAGAAAAATAGAGGCAAGAAGACAATAATTTCCTGACATTTTGCACTTTTCATCTACTTCTTCCTGTAAAGACATGAAATGATTCTGATTTCATAAGGATTCTAACTTCCTTCCCTTCCGTGTCTATTTGCATCTTGTCCTTTTCTACTGTGACAGGATACCACTCCTATATCCTTTCTTTATTTCCTCTTTAAACGCTTTTCCTCTACTTTCCCTCCCTGCCTCCCTCCATACAACTGTTAAAATTTCTCACCCACTAGGCAGCAAAGAACAAGATTACTCAGCTTCCTTGATCCTAAAGTCCACATAGAGTCCTGCATGTCTATCTCCCCTCTGGTCAACTTCATTATGTATCTACTTCATCACCTAGATTTTGCTTCTTGTGTTATTGAAGTCCACACCCTTTCCCACATCACAACATTCTTTCCCATAGGTCTTCTAAGAACTCATATTCAATTTCTTCTAAAATCTATTTTCCTTGCCAAATATTTTTTTTTTGTTCAAATTCTTCAAAATTCATTTTACTAATTTGGCTTTTCATAGCATCTGACCCAGTTGACATATCTCTCTTTCCTGAAAAACTTCATTCTAATTTCTTCTGTGAGCTCTTTCTCTTCTTTCTTTCTGGCTTTCACTCTCAGCCATCTTTCTCAGCTCTTTTAGTCTATGCATTTCCTGGGCCAGGTCTCACATATATGCCTCAATCTTTAACTTTACTATGAGCCCCCAAATTCCTCTGTCCTGAGCACCAGATTATTTTCTCCCTTTCTTTTCACAGTATTCCCCTCACCAGCCACCTCCCATCTTTTTGTACAAATGGTAACATTATACCTTCTTCCCGAATCTTCCCTCCTCTCTGCCCCCAGGCTAACCAGAAACCTGGGAATCATCTGAGACTCCTCTTTCTTTCACAATGTACATCTAGTCAGTATGCCTTTTGTGTCCTAAATATCTCCCAGCTCATTGATTCCTTTCTATTATTATAATATTAGGGTCAGCTTGACTTCATTATTTTTCATACATGGTCAACTTCCCACTTGTTTGTTTGCTATCCAACCCAAAATCTTATTGCCATTAGTGTTATATTTATAAAATTTTTATCTAAATCTGTAATTTCCTTGATGGGAAACCATAAAAGGCTGACTCTCTTCAGAATCAATTTCAAACTTATTAGCTTGATATATGATCTATGATGCCCTTCAATAAAATGGCTCCAACTTAACTTGGATAGGTAGACCATATGAATCTAAAGTTAAAAATGCAAATGAAAAGAAATATTTCATTTAAAAAATTTTTATGAAACAAGATTTTATTTTAAAAAGGCAAAGTTTTACTGCCAAAGATTAATAGTGTTTTTTTTATTGCTTAAAGTATTACAAAGGGTATTACATATGTGTCCATTTTATCCCCCCGCCCTAGAGAGTCCCCTATCCTCCCCTACCCCCCAGTGTCTTATGTCCATTGGTTATGTTTATATGCATGCATACAAGTCCTTTAGTTGATCTCTTACCCCCCTACCTCCTGCCCCCCAACCCTCCCCGGCCTTCCCACTGCAGTTTGACAATCTGTTTGAGGCAGCTCTGCCTCTGTATCTATTATTGTTCGAAAGTTTATAATGGTCTCTATTATCCATGAATGAGTGAGATCATGTGGTATTTTTCCTTCATTGATTGGCTTATTTCACTTAGCATAATGCTCTCCAGTTCCATCCATGACATTGCAAATGGTAAGAGTTCCTTCCTTTTTAGAGCAGCATAGTATTCCATCGTGTAGATGTACCACAGTTTTCTAATCCATTCATCTACTGATGGGCACTTAGGCTGTTTCCAGATCTTAGCTATGGTGAATTGTGCTGCTATGAACATGGGGGTGCATATATCCTTTCTGATTGGTGTTTCTGGTTTCTTGGGATATATTCCTAGAAGTGGGATCACAGGGTCAAATGGGAGTTCCATTTTCAGTTTTTTAAGGAAACTCCATACTGTCTTCCATAGTGGCTGCACCAGTCTGCATTCCCACCAGCAGTGCACAAGTGTTCCTTTTTCTCCACATCCTCTCCAGCACTTGTCGATGTTGATTTGTTGATGATAGCCAGTCTGACAAGTGTGAGATGGTACCTCATTGTTGTTTTGATTTGCATCTCTCGGATGATTAGTGACTTTGAGCATGTTTTCATATGTCTCTTGGCTTTCTGAATGTCCTCTTTTGAAAGGTGTCTATTTAGGTCCTTTGCCCATTTTTTGATTGGATTGTTTATCTTCCTTTTGTTAAGTTGTATGAGTTCCCTATAAATTTTGGAGATTAGGCCCTTATCAGATATGTCATTGGCAAATATGTTTTCCCACACAGTGGGTTTTCTCGTTGTTTTGTTGATGGTTTCTTTTGCTGTGCAGAAGCTTTTTATTTTGATGTAGTCCCATTTGTTCATTTTCTCTTTAGTTTCAAGTGCCCTAGGAGCTATATCAGTGAATAAATTGCTTCGGCATATGTCTGAGATTTTGTTGCCTTTGGATTCTTCTAGAATTTTTATGGTTTCCTGTCGTACATTTAAGTCCTTTATCCATTTTGAGTTTATTTTTGTGTATGGTGTAAGTTGGTGGTCTAGTTTCATTTCCTTGCATATATCTGTCCAATTTTCCCAACACCATTTATTGAAGAGACTATCTTGGCTCCATTGTATGTTCTTGCCTCCTTTGTCAAATATTAATTGAGCATATTGGTTCGGGCCGATTTCTGGGGTCTCTATTCTATTCCATTGATCTATATGCCTATTCTTGTGCCAGTACCAGGCAGTTTTGAGAACAGTGGCTTTGTAATGCAGCTTGATATCTGGTATTGAGATCCCACCTACTTTGTTCTTTTTCAGGATTGCTGCAGCTATTCTGGGTTTTTTTTTATTCCAGATGAATTTTTTTTTCTTCTTTTTAAAATATATTTTTACTAGAGGCCCGGTGCACGACATTCACGCACTGGAGCGGGGGTTGGGGGGGTGGTTCCCTCAGCCAGCCTGTGCCCTCTCACAGTCCAGGACCCCTCGGGGGATGTCTGCCTGTTGGCTTAGGCCCACTTCCTGCAGTTGGACATCCTCCAAGGGTTCCTTAGTGTTGCTGCGGAGGCAGGGGAGGCTCCTGCCACCACTGCTGCGCTCGTCAGCTTCTGGCTGAGCTGTGCTCTCCTGGTGGGAGCACACTGACCACCAGGGAGCAGCTCCTGCGTTGAGTGTCTGCCCCCTGGTGGTCAATGCACGTCATAGCGACTGGTCATTCTGCCATTCAGTTGATTTGCATATTAGGGTTTTATTATATAGGATTGTTGATAATATTACAGATATCTCTCATCCTCCCCCCCTCTTACTCCCATCCTCCCAGTCCCTGTCCACCCCCCAGAATTATGGAAGTTCCGCTGATCATAATTCATCTGCTCAGCCTATTCACCCCTCAGATGCCCAATGTCTCAGCCAGATATTTCACAACTTCTACATATGTTCTAGCCATTCTAGAATACTTGCCATTGATTGGCCTGCTCTGTGCTCTTTCTCATGTCTGTACCTTTGCATGTGTTGTATCTTATCTTTCATGCTCTTCCTCACCACATTCATTGGACTCTCCTTTATGACTTAGCTGAGATCGCATTAAAAAATGGTCCCATCTGGGTTATGTAACACAACACTCCATTCATAGCTTTCAATCATTCATTCATTGATTAATTCATTCACTTACTCTCATTCATTTATTCAACAATAATGTATAAAGCAACCATGTTAGAAATAGTACTGAAGATACTATGGTGAACAAGGGAGAAGACATGGGTCCTTATCACGTTTATGATCTATCAGGATGACTGACTTGAAAAGGTATTTGCTAAACAGGATGTGGAGTATTTTAACAGGGGCAGTTCAGTGTGCTGAGGCTAAGGGGTATAACCTAATTTAGCAGTCTGAGGCAGGGATGTTTAAGTACCTCCTAACATCACTCATCATACTATTTGTTAATTTGCTACTTATCTATCTTTTTCATTCGATTATAGGTTCTTCAAGGGCCTCGTCAAGGATTTCCATATCTTACAGATATAAAAGAACATGTTGTATGTTACAGTGTTCCAAGAGAAAGTCTATTTAGAAAATTATTTTTTGCTACTTAACTTTAATAGAGATATTTTAGAAAAAGTATTATGAAAGCCTTAAAAATGTCATGAAAATTGGTCATTTTGCTCACAGAAATTATATATGACCAACAAATCTTGGTAAGACACTACTTCATTTATAGTTGAATTAAAAACCTTTGACAGGAAAAAAACACACCCATAGTTTGGTCATTTCATTTGAATCTCACATCTCTACTTTTATATAATACATTCAATAGCAATAAAACTAATATTCACTTTCAAAGATATAAAACAAACAGACATATTTTTCTTTCATAATAATATATTTTAAGGTTAGAAGGGGTCTATAACTCAAAAGGTCAAATAGAAAATGTTAATGAAAGCAGAATGTAGTCAAGTCAAATAAGAAAATAAGCCAAGATATTGCTTCAGGCATTGCAAATCCGATTTAAACAGCCTTCTTGGAAGATTAGAGTTGTTATTTACTAAAATGTAAAGAGTAATGTTCTTATACTTATTTACCAGTAATTCTTAACATCAGGATGTAACATTCTCCCAAAGATAATGTTCAGAAATGATTTCATAGGTAAGAACTAATTTAAATGATTACCGGGTAGCTAATTTAAAAACCTGGATTTAACAAAATAGGTCAAAAAATGCTGTGAAATGAGTAATTACCAGTAGTTAATAAGGAAATCCAATAAGTAATTACAATATTAATGTCTTAGAATCAAATTACAGACATTTTCATAGTGATTGAACAAAGCTATGATCATTACTGTTTCAAAGCTGTAGGAATTAATCTGAGTTTCTGCAAATACAGACCTACTGTGCTGCATGTCTTTGGAAACTACAGTGCATCATTTACAAGAGCCAAAGATCAGTTTCTCTAGAATAATGCCCACTTATGTTCCAAGGTGTGCATTGTTATTTATAGAATGATTCTTGGACCCAGGACATTCTCAATGTTATGACACTGAGAACATTAAAATACGCTTTATCTTCATGAAATTTTATTCTCTCTTTATTAGTTAGCATGAAAAATATGTGCTTATTAACTGATCTTTAGTTGGACGGGTCAAGGATGATTTGCGAAGGACTTTTCTTGAAATTAAAAGTGTCAATAGCAAAATCAGATAGCAATTTAACACTAGAATTAATTTTTCAGTTTTATGGAAAAACGTTTATCACTGAAAAATATTTCCATTGTTAGTCCGGAGTTGATTATTTCTATCTCAGGGTCTCCAGGCTTTCATAAAGGTTTTAACAGAAGAGTGGAAGGAATGTACTGCCCACTCATGATGATGCTTCAAAAAAAAAAAAAAGAAAAGAAAAAGGTTCTTCAGAATGGATCAAAGGCTGTAATTTCCATGCCATTTGTGTCCAATTTTCTTTTCTCCTAATGTTTTCATTTTTTGAAATGGCTATGATTGCAATCCAATTTTGCCCACACAGCACTGCATGCCTAAATGAACCATTTATCACAAACTTTTGGTCTTTTTGATGCTTGAGATTTTATTTGCTTAGAAATCTGTCTCCCCCCCCCCATTAATGTTTACCACTCAAGCTGCATTACAATTACCTCCAGTAATTACTACCTGTAGTGGCTTGCATTATTCTATTCTCCAGATGTGAGGTCAAAAGTCCCTATTTCAAACCTATTACATATGAGTGCTGGAAGTCATTGCTGCTCCACCAAATAAAGATTCCCATATACATCCTTGAAAGATTTTTACTGTCATCCCTACTCATGAATACTAAAACTTCAAAATTCCTAGGATTGACATTTCATAGCAATATAATAAACTTTCATAAACTCATGAGATGTAACCAACTGTTCTTTTCTATCAGTTGACATACTTAAATCATTGTGATGGGGCAGTTCAAATTAATTAGTGTAGTTACTAGACTATGGAATGAAATACATATTTTTAAGAAATAGGTATTGGTTGACAAACTTTTATATTTAGGGTCTTTTAATATTACTTAAAATTGTCTAAACCTATGTTATAGTCATTGCAGTGGACATCATAAGCTACTTTCCCACTTTCAGTACTCACAAAGATATAACAGAAATCTATTTATTAGAATAAAGCAGTACAGACCTCAATGTATACATACCTCAGCTACTTTCGTTGTCTTTTAAGTTTCATTGGAATCTGCAACTAGGGGAACACTCGAAGTATGTTTGCTGAAGACCTTTGTTTTCTTTTTATATAGTTGGGGAATAAAGGAGATAACTTTTAAGAATAAGTGTCATAGTAGCTAAGAGGTACAAGAGGGTACCAAATAGTACACAGTTTAAATAGTAATTTTTGGTAATGGTTTTAAAGATTCATTTTATAAAGAATATTTATGTTCCAGAGATTTATGTATTTTTAAAGTAGATATATGCTATTTAGTCTGTCTTTTACCTTGTAGACATATATCACAATACATTTTTGCATACACTCAGGTCAGATTGAAAAACTCGCAGAATCTATTCTTTGATGAATTTCAACAGAATTGCTGAAGTAGAGCCACTGTTTTTTATTCTTAGTGACCCAAGGTGAGTCTCTGGAATGTATTTGCATTTCATACTACTCAAGGCACCGTCCCCTCTGTACTGTGGTGTGGTGGTGCCACAGGCGTGGACTCAGAACTTGGTTTAAATTCCAGCTCCTTCACAATCATCTACATGGTCCTCAGAAAATAATTGAACTTTAAAGCTTCAGTTTTATCTTCTGCAACTGAGTTTTGCATAAGATAGTATTGGGAAAAGGCCTGGCATGTATAGGGTGTTTGAAAAAAATGTATACACACTTTGAATAATTATAAAAACCGTGTTTATTAAAATACATTTCATTTTTAAAATTGAGCTATCAGCTATTAAAGTGTATATACAGTTTTTTGGACACCTTGTAGTTTATAATCTCTATACAGTATGTTAGTTCTGTTCCTTCTAGTGAAGTTTCCTACACAAAGGTTAGTTGACATTCTTGGTAACTTGCCTTTTTTTTTTTACAGTCTGTATATGGCATACGTATAAAGTGTATTGGCTGTGAGTGTATAGATGAGCACCCTATCTGTCAGAATTTTTAGGGCCAGCAGGGTGGTTATGTATTGGGCTATAAATTCTCTCATGATTAAAGGCCTGAAATAGTTTTTGTTTTGTTGTGGTGGTTATTTGCTTTTTATTTTATTTTTTGCAATTTCCCTTCCTTCCTCTTTATAGGGCCAAAAATAATATATGTATAAAGAGAGGCATGTTAGATACCATGAATGTTTAAAGTTTGAGATCTGGAATCCAAATATAGGGTGTGGCTAAAGTAGGTTTACAGTCATTTGTATGGAAAATAATACAGTAATTAACAAATAATAATGCAAGATTATACTATATTTGAATTTAAATCATTGGCTGTGTGATGTTGGGGAAGTTACTTAAACCTTTTGTGCAAAATAGTTCTGTTGATAATGATGCCAATCTCATTAGAGTTTTGTGATGAGGAGTATATCCCAAGAAACTACAAACACCAATTAGAAAGGATATATGCACCCCTATGTTCATAGCAGCACAATTCACCATAGCTAAGATTTGGAAACAGCCTAAGTGTCCATCAGTAGATGAGTGGATTAAAAAACTGTGGTACATCTACACAGTGGAATACTATGCTGCAGTAAAAAAGGAGTTCTTACCATTTGCAATAGCATGGATGGCACTGGAGAGCATTAGGCTAAATGAAATAAGTCAGTCAGAGAAAGATAAATACCACATGATCTCACTCATTTATGGAATATAATGAACAACATAAACTGATGAACAAAAACAGATCCAGACACAGTGAAGCATCGATCAGACCATCAAACCTCAGTGGAAAGGTAGGGGAGGGTGTTGGTAAGGGGGAGAGATCAACCAAAGGACTTATATGTGAGCATATAGGCCAAACCAATGGACACAGACAACAGGGGGTGAGGGCATGAGTAGGGGGATGAGGGTAATGTGGGGATAAGGACACATATGTAATAACTTAATAAAACATTTAAAAAAATTTAAGACAGTACCTTGCATACTTGAGCACATACACCTATTAACTATTACTAATTTTTGAATAATTTATGTTCAGTATGGCTAAATGGTTCTTGCTATAAAAATTATTTTGCTTTAAAACATTAAATGAATCAGATAAAAATAAAAAATGTATTTTTGATGCATTATGTGAGATTATAATCTTTATAATGTATAAAAAATTATAAAGCCTTCTAAATCATATTTTAAGGAAGGTGAAGATTCTAAATATGGGTAGGAAAACATTTTTAATGAAGGTGAGTCAATCTATATAGATTTAGAAAATTAGGTAACAAACTATTAGGCATTTATAGTATACATTCTAGAATACTAAGAGCATTTGTTACCATTTAAAACATTTGAATAGTTATATAACAAATCAGTGATTAGTAAATTGATGAAATAAATATTGAGAAGAAATCCATGGTGCAGAAGCCACAAGCAACTTGACCATTGGGAAAAAAAGACAGAAAGAATAGCATAGTTGCTTTTAGTGTTGAATTTATTACAGTATAGGCAATGTCATTAAGCCAAAGACATGTAACAAGTCGCATAGTAAACATTATATGTGTTTACTGGATAGTGACTATGACTAGAATTTTTGTATTTAATTGAAAAATCTCCTAGGAAACTTAAAATGTAAGGAACTAAATCAGTTTTTTATCCTTTGTACCTCAACAGCTGCAATGATGTTTAAGCAAAATGACTGATACTTGGGTTGACTGACCTGTTGTCTAATTATTATAGAAATGGCCTGGCTATTATTTTCTCAGTGCCGAGCCATTGAGAGTTCCCTTTTTGAGGTGCAATTCAACTCACGCCAGCAGCTTCTATTTCCCTGCTGGCTCTTTCTCCTTTAGGAGAATGGAATACAATAGTGAGAAATAACTCAGTAGGAAATATAATAGATCCTATCTCACCAATATCTTTGTTAAGGGCATTATGGGAAGCATCACTAGCTATTTTTTATACATAGATTATCTAAAGGTAAGTTCATATTTATATTCTTAGATAATTCATAACCATCCAAGGAATACTAAAAAATTAAAGATGCATATAGATTAATTGATCAATTGCTTAAGCTAGTGGAAATTTTATCAGAATAAAATTGTGTTCACCCCTTCATTCATTTTTTCACTATTTCAATAAGTGTTTGTTATATAACTATTCAATGCCAGACATTAGGCCAGGCAATAGCAGTGAGTTGAGATAGAGATAGCAGTGAACAACACAGATATAGCTACTCCCTTCATGGAACCTGAAATTTAACAGAAAACTCAGACATTAAACAAACAAATAAATTACTGCATACCTACCTTTGTAATGGAATTTAGGAAGGAAAACTATAAGGTCTTATTAAAGTATTAAAAGGGTGAAATCTATGCAAAATAATTCATAGAAGCACTCATTAAGTAGGTTTATTTAAAAGTCTAAAATATTTATCTGGAAGTTGACATAGGAAGTTTGCTAAGAAATACTCAATTGATATTGAAGTGTAATGCAAGGGCACTTGCAAGACTGGTTATGACAAATGGTTTTAAGAAGCTAAGAAACAGAGTAAGAAACAGAAAGGGTAATTGAAATGGAGAAATAAACACCAATAAATGAATAACCTCTGTGGTATGGCTTGTAGAAATATTTCTTTCAGATGTGATTAAAATAACTCCTGGTGATTCCGTGGGAACTTAGGTTGTTTTATTACTTTTAATTTTGTGGCTAGCTTTTGTACAGCAACCTAAAAGTGGAGTTTAATTGAATCTCACTTGTTCATTATCTCAGATAATTTTTTAATTTAAGAAGTTCCTCTAAAATAGTCATTCTTTATTATATTTGTTTCTAATTTAGTAAAATTTACTACTTTACCTTCAAGTCCCAAGAAAGTATTTATTTTATTCCAACTTTCTATGTTGCTGTATGAGAAGAGAACTCAATATAACATTTATTGAGCAAATACTATGTGTAAAACTCAGCTTTGTTATTGTAGACTCAGGGGTAAAATAGGCTTATATGACATGGTTTCTATTCCAAAGGTGCTTTGATACAGTGTGTGTGTGTGTGTATAGAGTCCTCTTGTACACACCTATGAGGATCAAAAAGGTGTATGTACAATTGAGAATTACAGAAAACTAGTGGCCTGGTGCGTGAAATTCATATACATTAAAAGGGAATTAATTAGAGGAAATATTTTAATATTGCTATTTGCCCTATCTCTATAATAGAAGTGTCAGGGATGAAAGACAATTAGTAAAATGTATATAGAAATCTTTCCCCTGCCAGCCTGGGGTGCACTGTGGGACCCAGAGTCAAGTCCTCGTCTACCCACATGCACCTTGAAATCACGTCAGACCCAGACCCGGCCGGCCCCAGCCCCATTGGGCTAGTTCCAGACCCAGCTGGTGCCACCCCCCCTTCCCCCATCAAGCCCCACCGGGCAGGGGGCGCAGCCTCAGGGCCCCCATCAAGCCCCGCCTGGTGGGGGGGTGCAGCCTCAGGTCCCCCGTCAAGCCCTGCTGGGTAGGGGGCACAGTCTCAGGTCCCCTGGTGCACCCTCAGGTCCCCCAGCCTGGCACCAGGGTGGGAGGTGCGGCCTGAGGTCCCCCGTCAAGCCCCACCAGGCAGGGGGGGGGGTGCAGCCTCAGTTCCCCACCCAAGCCCAGCGCCATGCAGCCTCAGGTCCCTGCTGATCACTCGTTACGGCTCTGCTGTGGGCACAGTCATCTTGTGATGGCGTGATGGAGTGAGGGTCAATTTGCATATTACCTCTTTATTATATAAGATAAGTAAAATAAAGAGGTGCCTACACAGTGAAAGGGATATGGCTAAATTGTTTTTGAGGCAAACTAATGAAAAGTAGGAGTTGCAAACTTTAGGTTAGTAAACAGTAGGAATTGAAAAATTATATTACAAAAGATGTAAATTAGCAGTGGTGCTTTAATCAAATGAGAAAAATTACTGGGAGAAAATCTTTAGGAAATCATAAATATAAAAATATGTCCAATTTGGTCATCCAATATATGCAAGTCTGAGAGGCAGAATTACAAAGCTTGGGAGTACTCTGGGTCTGAACTAAAAATAAATATAATTAATGAATGAAAATACAAAATTTGGTCAGCATATCAGTAAAGATCTTTGATAGTAATATTTATTGACTATGAGCAAGTTTTCCAAGGGAAATAGGAACCGCTTCATCATTTGGGACATTAGAAATGAAGACTAGACAAAAACCTAAAGGGCAGAGAATGGGCAAGCAGAATTGATTACTTGTTAGGCTTTTTAAATTTCTGGTTTCCAAGACTTTATGATTTTCTACCCGGCACTACTTGAATTATGATTAACAAATGTTATCATTGCCTCTTATGGCAGTATTTTTTTCTTTTTACCAGTATATTTGCTGTCACCATGGCATTTCCTTTTATCAAGTTTGAAAAACATCAACCTGGAACTTGAATTAATTTTAGATTTCAAAGTAAAAGATCCATAGCTACAAGAGCAGTGGATTTTAAAATAAATGCAAGTAAAGCAGACATATGTAATACTTTTAGCAATAAAGATTAAAATAAATAAAATAAAAAATAAAATAAACCCAAGTAAAACTGATTACATTAGGGATATCAGTGCAATTTCCTTCTTAAATTTAACTGGACACTCATACATTAAACAAACAAATAAGTTACTGCATACCTACCTTTGTAATGGAATTTAGGAAGGAGAACTATAATGTCTTATTAAAGTATTAAAATGGTGAAATCTATGCAAAATAATTCATAGAAGTACTCATTAAGTAGGTTTATTTAAAAGTCTAAAATATTTATCTGGAAGTTGACATGGGAAGTTTGCTAAGGAATATTGACATTGAAGTGCAGTGCAAGGGCATTTGCAAGACTGGTTATGACAAATGGTTTCAAGAAGGTAAGAAACAGAGTAATGTAAGGATAGAAGTTCCCATCCATTCAAGAGTAATATTCCAGATACTATCTACCTTTATGTGCATTATTTAGTGTAATTCTCATTAATGCTCTAATACTATGGAGTAAGATTATACTCTTTATTTTCTATATATGGAATCCAGCTTAAAAAACAGATGATACCCATGTTATTTGTCTTTCTATGATGACTGTAGGTGGAGAGAAAATTGTCCAGGTCAAGGTCAGACTCTAATACACTTGATTATCAAGGGTATCAAGTCATGAATCTGATGGAAAACACAGCCATGATACAAAATTTGAAAGTTTCTTCAGGCCAGAGCCAAATGGACTAGAAAAGTTTCTGTTTGTTTGTTTGTTTGTTTGTTTGTTTGTTTATTTATTTATTTATTTGTTTGTTTGTTTGTTTGTTTGTTTATTTATTGGTGGTACAGATACGTAGATACATAGCTATTTTCCCCCAGGAAAGGTAAAACAGTATTACTGTGAATTTAAAATGACAACTTATTGCAAGCTTATCTCATGGCTATTTTAATGGGAGATAAGATTTCAAAACAGAATGAACCAACCAGGGTGTAAAGAGGGTATCCTGGTGTTCCCAGGGCTGGGTCAGCAGTTGTCATAACTGACCGAGGTAAGGGGGTTTGGTTGAAAGGGTCAACTCCTGGTGTTGTCCACTTCAGTCATTTGTAAGTGGGAATTGTGTGACCTGGGCCATAGATGCCTGAGGTCTGGGTGCTCTCCGAAAGGGTCCTCACCCGGACAGTCAAAAGCCCTTTTCTCTCATCCCAATGCATGCTGAGGAGATTAAGCCATACCCTCCTGGCCAGGATGAAAAAAGAGAAAGTGTCTCACTGAGGAATGTCAGAGAAGAGAGTCATGTCCTGGGGTCCATGTCTCTTCCCTACATCATAAAGGCAGTATTTAATGGATGCTGTTTGGTGCATAATCCTTATTAACAGGCGTGATTGACTGCTTTCCTGTCTGCCTTTGGAATTCAGGGGAAATAACTGCTTCCTGACTGTATATTGCACAGTCGCAGTAATAGAGATAGCGTACTTTGTTAATAAAAATTAGAAAGCCATTGATGTATATCAAGATAAATGAGCTAATTTGGGAGGAAATGGTAGGTCAGAGAAGTGGTGATGAATGTGAAAGTAGCAGAAGCCCACTGTGGTCAAGTGAGGTGTGCTTTATCCTCTCTAATACACCTCTCGAACTCCCTTGTTGCAGAATTCAGGAAATCCACAAACATTTGCACCAATTCATGATCATGACAGGGGATGCTTCTCCCAAGTTGTTTTCTGGCAATGTAGCACTTAAGTCCCGATTTCAGACTTCAAGATTTTGGTTTTAGAGAGTTCTGTAATCTGAGCTACGTATTCTTTGAACAATACAGCATGGGCCTGTAATCAGTACTTGTGTAACGCAGTTTTATTAACAATTCTTTTGAGGGGAAAAGTAGAGGATAATTTCCCAGAATAGCTTGAGTTGAACTGTGTTCCATTTGATCAGTTTGTGATTTTTAGTGAAAAGTCAGAAAACACATGTTTTAAGGAATGTCAGGATGGCCACTTGTTCTGATTTTGTGTTTTCAAATAGTACTCAAGAGAAAATGACTGGGTCATGGGTGAAGCATGACTTCAATGTGCACCAGCACCAATGTTTTCCTTGATTTTCTTATTTGATTATGGCAGCCCAGCAGGTCTGAACACCCACGCCGCTGTGACTCAGTGTTCCAAAGGAAAATGACAGTTGATCTCCGAATTTTTTTTATATGCTGAAGAAAGACAAAACTTCAGTGTAACAAAATGAGTGAGGATTAAGCCAATAAAAGCTAGCTGTGGGCAAACGTACATCTTTGCCTTAGAGGGTTTAATAAATTGTACTATACACACAAATGTGCCAAAAGACAACAGTATAAAATTCTAAAGCTATTTTAATTAAATTACTTTTCAGGTTACGTGCTATGTATGTGTAAATGATGCTTACTAGTGCCATTGTTCCTATGGTAACTATTCTCCTAGCAACATGAAAAGATCTTAACAGGATTTGCTCTTAAGAATCCATTTTTGGAGTATCATCAGAGAAAACTGTATATTACTCTGTATACCTAATCATTCATTTTTTAAATGTAGGATTTTCTCAAAATCATAGACCTATGTGAAAACAATCTAGGGTTTAAAGTTTTGCTATTTTTCTTCCTCACTTGTCCAAGGACAACTTGAGTTTGACCTGTCTTAAAATGGACTCGAGGCATAGGAATATATCATACTATATCTATTTCAGTTTTCTGTAAGAAAATGTGATATTCCTCAAGCTTTCAGGGACTGACACAAATGAAATAAACTATTCTCTGATTCAGAACCCTGGATCATGGGCTCATACACAGACATATTCAACAATAAGGGATAGAACTCTGAAAATAATTTGGGTTCTCAGTGATGAAAAGCAGTGACAGTCATTTTACTCTGCTGCTCAAAAGACAAGTGAAAATCCATATGAAATTGTGATGCACTTATTGTATCTTATTTCTCTTCATTTAACTAATGTTCACATTTGATTGATTAAATTTTTCTCGACCTCCAATGCAAACATCCTATTCTATCTATCTTAGTAAGTGATAGTTTTCTGGCATGTGAGATTAATAACAAGGCTTATTGCTAAGTCTCTCATGGTTGGTCTACAGGAAGGTTGATTTGTTTTTCTTGTGTCTGCCTACATTTTCTGTTTATTCACCCAGCCAGCCATGTATTTATTTCCATCTTTAGTAACTTCCAGAAAATGTATATATTTAAGCCCTCACAAAAAGATGAGTAATGTAAATTTTCAAGTAGTAGCAGAAACAGGTCTTAAATTCTCAATTATTTTTCAGTAGTAACCCCAGACTATTTAGAATGAAAGGTGAGATGCTTACCTGCTTAGGTGTTCTGTAATGTGAATGAGCTGAGTCCCCAGGTGCAACACTGCCCTGCACTGTCTGCGTGTCAATCACTCAGCAGCGATCCTGGCATTTCTGAGGACCTTTGCTGACATTCCACACTAGGCAGAGCCACACAGGATTCCTGCTTGGGGCCTGGCATCTGCTTTCTCTTTGGTTCTCAGCAATTCTGCTCGGGCCTCACATAAGACAACTATTCAGACACACTGAAGGGCATTCCCTTTATTTCATTTGTGCTAGTTCTGCATCTTGAATTGCTGCTAGCTAATCTGGGTCATGATGTACTTAGGGAACACCCTGAAGAAACCCAAGTCAATGACATATGCTGTTTAACCTAATGAATTATGCATTCTAATGCGATGTGCTCTTATGTCCCCACAATACCCCTTAGAAAATATAGGATCAATAAACTACAAAAGATCATGCAAACAGCAAAAGCAATGAATATCACATTCTGGGCTCAACCTAATTATATCAAGTAAAATATTTCTGAATAACAATTTATATATGTTTAAAGACACTTATTTTAGAGTGGTTTTAAGTTCACATATTTTTTTAAATATTAGTAGATAATATCTAACCTTCCACATCCAAATGATCATTACTAATCTGAGTATTTTCAATCTTTCTCCCAGTAACACAATGATCTCTTTTCATTGACAATACAAGAACAGTGGGTTTACTTGTCTTGTGCTAAAAATCGAAATAATTTAACTAGCATATATTCTTCAAATTATCATGTGTTAATCTATATAACCACAGCAGTATCAAGGGAAGCAAGCAAACGGCTTATTTTAGTTAAACCATCCATTGTAACATGTCTGTCTAATATCATATGTAATATTTCACGCGTCTAAATAATCTTCATAAACAACAAAGATACAAGTATACATTATCTGTACATTTTCAAAGGAGTACAGTTTTAAAGAGTTAAGAAATCCATAGAATGTCACAACATATTAAAAGATAAAATTCCTTAGTTCTAAATTGGGAATAAAATGAAACATAAATAATAGATCAATGTACCAAGGTATAGATCGAATCTAATCAGATAAAGCTGATGGATGAGGATGAAGCAACATCATAAGGGGGGGGTGGGATAAGTATATGTTGCTGACTGGAAACATTATAGAAACTCTTGATATTTCAAAGGAAACAGATGGCATATATGCTTGGTTCCACAGATAAAAGTAGTCTTTGTTTTAACAGAATTCAAGATAGAAGATGAGGGGGAAAAGCTGGTCTATTTTTTTCAAGATGCCTACCTAGGAAGTATACTCCCCTCGACGCTGTGGGGCCCTGACTGCCTGCTCATGCTGAGATGGGCAGGCCGAGCTCAGCTTGGGGTAGTGACGACAGTGTACTGAGGCCGAGCAGCCATGTGGTCTTCCTAAGGGAGGTGGCAAAGAGCAGTTGTCACAGTGGTGCTGACAACAAGCTTACCTAAGTGCATCTGTCCCTAAGACAAGCAGAACTCCAGATCCTAAAGGAGTCAATGCTACCAGGACGCAATTCAGTGACGCCCACGCTTTCGTGTGCATGAGTCCACTGGGAGCTTATGAAAGTAACGGTTCCCGGGCTCCATCCCCAATGGTTATGATTTAGTTGTAAATCTAGGGAGATGCCCGGAAATCGTGCATTTGATAATTATTGCAGGTGACCGCAATGCGTGGTAGTGCAGCACACTCTGTGCTGTAAGTCAGGCCGGCCCCGGTTCAAACCCGATCCTTTGCTCTGAGAATTCAACCAGCACTTAACCCTTCATAGATTATGAACCAAACCTATTCCAGAGAAGTTAGTTTGTTGCTATCTTCAGACCAAATATGTATTGAAACCGCCTAGTACAAGTTACTAAGTCTGTATCCAGCAGCGATCAGCTAGAAATGCTTTTTGAGACACCAGAATTCTAGAGGCAGTTACATTGTAAAGGGGAACCTGACTGCTTTCTGTACCAGAACGAGCCGTTGGCTTCATGGTGAGAGTCTGTAGAAGAACCCATAGAGTCTAATGTTTGCAAATATTCCCGTAACTGAAACACAGAGGTTACGAGACTCTGGACTGGTGTCGTATGCCCCATGTTTTGAAAGATTGTGGCATAGCAAAAACTTGGCTATATTTTCAAAGCTAGCAGGGCCTTCCCTAGGTGAAGTGAGTCTCTGGCCGCTGTGTGCCCCTCAGGGAACCAGGGTCAAGAGTTGTGCTGCCTCTCTACTCCCACTGTGGAGAGCTACCGGATTTCTATTAATTTCAGCTTCTTAAATAAATAGGGGACTTCTGTAGGTTCATATGGTCTTTCCTGCCAATTCATAGCCACCTGAAAAGCTGCATACATGGCAACACTAACTGCGGATACGGTTTGTGCATAATTTGGTAACTGAAATGCTGTCACCCACTCCTGCTCCACTGCCTGGTAGTTCTGTTTACTGGGTTAACCTACTGCTGATACAATTCTTTCTCTAAGGCTAATCTAAGAGGCAGTGTGTCCCTGTGAGAGAACCAATCAAAACCAAGTAAGAGCAAGCACTCTAACTTGGTCTCCAATTTGGTTTGGGTAGAGGCTTATTTAAATATTTGGGAATAGGTACAACATGAAATAACAGGAAAATATTATCGAAAGAGAATGTAATTATTCAAAATTCTCAAAAGCACTGTTAAAATCAACCCCATACTTATATATGCTAAGTACTTAGATAACTATTAATCACCAAGGCCCTTTTTTCTAAGCCCAATGGAAAGAAAAATTATTGAGAGCCTATATGCCAGGTATTGTTTGTTTTACACACACACACACACACACACACACACACACACACACACACACCAGGGGCCCAGTGCACGAATTTGTGCACCTTGAAAGGAACTGTGTGCCACGAGGCTGCAGTGGGCATGGGGCGGGTCCAGGCCCATCCTCCGTGCCCCCACCCGGCCCTTCCCGCCGCCGTTCCCTATCTGCCAGCAGTCCTGCTCCCATCACCATTGCTCCCATTCACTGATGGCACTGGCCCCGCTCGCACCTGCTGCCAGCGCAGAGCCATTGGGGCCAGCACTGTCAACAGGTGCGAGCAGCAGCTCTGGTGCCGGCCCTCAGGAGCAGGGGGAGGTGGAGAAGTCCTGAGAAGTCCCGCTGCTTGCACCCACCGACAGCACTGAGCGATCAGGGTTGGTGCCGGGCGCTGGCACTGAATGCGAGCTGTGGCTCCCGCACCGACAGTTGGTGCGAGTGGAGTTGACGCTGGCAGCAGGTGTGAGTGCCCAGCAGGATCATTGTGCGCGGGAGCAAAGAATTTTCAGTAACCACCAGAGGCTTGGCCTGATGACAACGACAGGCACCCTGCCTTGGTCTGACACCCCCGCTCACCTGCTCTACCATCCCGCCATGGCTGATGCTCGCCATGTTCTGCGCTCTGCTCCCTGTTGCCAATGCCCACCATGATACATGCGTGCCCCATGGTGGTCAGCGCACGTCATAGCGACCAGTTGTTTGGTTTTCCGCCATTCGATGTATTTGCATATTAGGGTTTTATATATATATATATTTCTATATGTGTATATATATATCATATATATTTGCTGATATATTATTTAGCACATGATACATATTTGCTTATATATATATGTTTATAGACCTAAGATGGACGAGAACTTTATTTCATGCTTCTCCAAATCATCATAGAAACATGGATATGTATTCATTGTCATGCTCAGAAATAGTTCTTGGGTGAGGAAGTTGAAGTAAAACGGGCAAAGAGACAATTGCTTTGGCCTTTCAACCTCAGCAAGTTCTAGAACTGAAGCTCTCTCATCACCAGGTCTCTGGGCCTGCCCATCTTTGTCTTTTCAAGTTCTTGGTTCTTACTTCAGCCTTTCTTCCGATCTCCAATTTCAAATCCAATATTGTCCTCTCCTAACATTACATTTTTTACACTATCATTATGCTGCCTCCAAGGGACCTTTGAAAGGTCTAAAACTTTCAAAGCCTCAGACTGGGGAAACATAATGGGTCTGTGAGCTCCCCCAGGCAAGAGGCCCAGGGCTGAGGATGCGGACATGTTGAAGACTGTCTGCACAGAGGCTATGTCATGAGCTGTGAACACACTTGCATAATTCTGGTGCAAGCAGTGCGGCACGAGCCGTGCTGGCGTCGGGGGGGGGGGGGGGGGGGGGAGGAAAACCCAGTAATACCAATCTTACTTTTAAAGAATATTATGATATTTTGTTCATCATGGGATGTTGGATAAATTCTGATTCTTGAAAAATTGCATTAAAACATTTACTTAATGACTGAGGTTTTTTTTGCCCCAAATATTAAATTTTGTGCACTTGCCTCATCCTGGTCCCATCCTTAGTGAAAATTGTGCAAAGTACAATTTATTTAACAGATATGTACATTGAATGGGATACAGAGATGATAAAGTATGTGATGAAGTAGAATGTATACTTGTACATTATACTTTATAGTGTGTATATACTGTATAGAATGTGACAAAGTGTAATGTACTTAACAGATATGTACATAATATGTGATATATATGAAAAGGAAAAGGAGGGGACTTACACTTATTGAGAGACTACTACATGTATGCTAGGTATTGTTTGTTTTCTATATATTTCTATACATAAACATATCATCATATATTTGTTAATATAGTATATAGCACATAATCCTATCTAATAAAACAGAAAAATGGTAATTGGCGTACGACGATACCCTTTTCATTGGCTAATCAGGGCTATATGCAAATTAACTGCCAACTAAGATTGGCAGTTAACTGCCAACAAGATGGAGATTAATTTGCATATGTAGGCACAATGCAGGGAGGCAAAGGGGAAAGCAGGAAGAAGCCCCCTGCCACTGACAGTGATCGGAAACCCAGGGGGGAGCTAAGAGCTGGGGGGCAGGGCAAAGGCGGCCCCATGATCGGAGAATCAGGTGCCTTTTCCGCCCTGGCCAGTGATAGCAGGAAGTAGGGGTGGAGCCAGCGATGGGAGCTGGGCACGGTCGAAGCTGGCAGTCCCAGGAGCTAGGGGTCCCTTGCCTGGGCCTAAAGCGAAGCCCACGATCGCAGGGCCGCTGCAGCTCGGGTCCCCGCTGCCCGGGCCGGACGCCTAGGCCAGAGGCATTAGGCCTGGGCAGGGGCGGAGCCTGCAACCGTGGGGAGCTGGGGGTCCCCTGCCCAGGCCTGACACCTCTGCCGGAGGCCTCAGGCCTGGTCAAGGGGCCGATCCGGTGATTGGTGATCGGAGGGTGATGAGGGTCAACTCCTCTGGCCGAGGCATTAGGCCTGGGCGGGGGGCTGAGCCGGGGATTGGGGGGATATGATGGTCCCCTTGCCCAGGCCTGAAGCCTGGGTCAGAGGCGTCAGGCTTGGGCGGGGGGTGGAGCAAGCGATCAGAGGGAGATGGGGGTCCCCTGCCCAGGCATGATTCCTGGGCCAGAGGCCTCAGGCCTGGGCGGGGGCCAGAGCCAGTGATCAGGGGGAGATGGGGGTCCCCTGTCCAAGCCTGACACCTCTGGCGGAGGCGTCAGACCTGGGCAAGGGGCCAATCAGGCGATCGGAGGGTGATAGGGGTCTACGCCTCTGGCCGAGGCATCAGGCCTGGGCAAGGGGCAGAGCCAGCAATCGGAGGGGTCTGTGGGTCCCCTGCCCAGGCCTAATGCCTGGGTCAGAGGCATCAGGCCTGGGCTGGGGGCAGAACCAGTGATGGGGGGAAATGAGGGTCCCCTGCCCAGGCCTGACGCCTCTGTCTGAGGCATCAGGCCTGGGCAAGGGGCCGATCCTGCGATTGGAGGGTGATGGGGGTCAACACCTGAGTGCTCCCAGTATGTGAGAGGGGGCAGACTGGGCTGAGGGACACTCCCCCCCCCACGCACACCCAGTGCACGAATTTCATGCACCGGGCCCCTAGTATATATATATATTTGCTTATGTACATACCAACAAACATTCTATATAATACACACATTATATTCTATATAATATACACATATTTTCATTTAATCTGTGTATTTTTATTTTACATGTTAAAGATAAGTAAAGAAGCTTGGAAAGGTTCATTAATTCGTCCAAAGTTGCAGAGCTAGGGTCAAAAGAAGGCGACAAATGAAAGTCAGATCTGCTTGTGAATTAAGAGATTAAGCTATAAGTAGTAATAGCTAACTAGTTATTGGAATTATTGCATTTCGGAAATACAATGAAATATCTTTCACACTTTTATCAAAAAGCAATAATGTTTCTATCTCTCTCATTGGGATTGAAAATATAAAATTGATGCTGTGAATATAAGTGTCTAGCGATATATTTTCAAAATCTTACAGATGTTTTGGTTTTAGTTGATTTCTCAAGTTTGTAGTTTAAATTACTGCTTTTTAACAGTTCTTTTTGTGTAGCCCAGTAATATTTAGTGTGCTATGAAATGGAAACTAAACTTTTAAATGTCAGAGAGCTTCAGAGTTAAAATATTACTCTACTGATCAGTACTAGTGAAAGTTGTATGGCTCAGAAGCATGGTTGGGAAAATCAATATTAATTATTTATGTTGCTCTTCTGGTCATGAAGAAATAAATATCTATGAATGTCGTGATGGCTAAATCAGTATGTGTTGAGGCTTGGAAAAGGACATGAATATCTAAGACATTTTTATGCATTACTGCTTGTAGAGTGGAATAAATATCTGCTAACAACATGTCAGCAAAAAGATTTGTGCAGAGATAAAGAAAGAAATATCCACAGTCAATACAAAAGTAGGTCATATACATAAACACTGGCCCTGGGAAAGGTCAGCAATGCTAACAAAGGGTTGATATGATATTAAATATCCCAAGAAACAAATTAGAGAACTATAGTTAAATTTAATTTTTATTTACCTAAGATCAATGTGCATGTGCTAAATGCTTATGAAGTACAAACCAAAAATGAAATGAGCTCAGATCTTATTTTTATACTGATGGTTTAATTTCCATACTTTCAAAAGTATCTTGAAGGCAGCATAACATGGTAGAAAATTTAATGTTAGGAGGCAGGCAATATTGGTTTTGAAAACAGCTTTTGTCACTTCTAATTTATGAGTTAGGAGAGTTATTTAACTTTTCTGAGCTACACTGCTGTTGTATAATGGTGGGTAAAGATAGCTTTTTCATGGGATGATTATGAATAATAATGCTATATAATGCATGTAAAATGCCAAGAATAAAAATGTTCCAAGTATAGTATCTGAAAGATACTAGTCAGTCAAGAAATGATAGAGCTGAGTGTTATTGATGATTTTGGATGCAAAGGAATAATAATTTAGAAAATATGTTTTATATAACCTACAGAAATGACTACCCATACCTTGCATACATGGAATAATGAAAATAATTGATAATTTTCTTTGCTTCTCAGCTAACTAATACCTGCTGAATTAAAAATGGAGAAGAAAATCAATTTTACAGAAGGGACCTATATTTGCCATTATAATTAATGAAAAACACAACCACCATGATTTTTTTTTTCTATAAGAGATTTACCTATAATAACCTCATGTAATAGATTTTTCTCTTAGTTTAACAAAAACAGTAAGTTATTGGCTAAGAAGAAATGTTGAAGCAAAAAAAAGCATTAGATAATAAACTAAAAATGAAAATTACAGAGATACACTAGCCAACTTCAATAATAATAATAATAATTATTAGGTTTTTATATATGATTAATGGCTATGGAGATAGTATAATAGTAATGTGTAGTATAAAAAATACTTGGAGACTAGAGGTCTGTTTGCAGTCAGGAACCAATTTACCCAGCACATTCATATGTAATACCTGATGCTTACTGCTGGTCAAGACTGGCCATATAGGGTGGTGGTTAACAAAATGACTTCAGGGCCAGCATGTTTGGGTTCCAATCCCAATCTCATCTCTTGTGAGTTTATAATCTTGACAAGTTACTTAACTTCTCCATGTCTTTTTGTTCCTTTGTAAATGGGATAATTAAAGTATCAACCTCATAATATTGTATTAGGTTTAACAAAGATAATGCAGTTAGCAGATGTCTGGCTGTTTATAAGAGCTCAATAGATAAAAGATGAAAGGATGTCTGCTAACTAGAATGGAACATTTGCATTTATAATAATAAAAAATAAGTGATTCTCTGTCTAAATGTTAAATTTAAAAATTCACAATCTATTCTAAACATAGACATATTTTCCAGACTAAGCTAAACTCAACCCAACTCCTTTCAGGCGTTCAGGAAATGCCTAGGCAATGCTGTTTCAGGCTATGCTTCTGGGCCTCAGAGCAGTGACATGACTTGGCATGAAAGCTTGCCACTTTGATTTGCTCCCCCCAGTTCAGATAGCAAAATCTTTTAATTAACAACACATTTTAATTACTCTTGCTAGAATCTCATTTGTTTAAAAACTTAACCATGCCAAAGGACACCTGAATCCCTCAATCCTTCTACTTCTACCAATAGAATAAGCCTCTGCTTACCATCAACCAACCCATCCCCTGTGGCCCCAGAAGCAAAAGCATGCAGATGGACAGGTCGATGTCCCCATAAGTGCCTTTTTCAATCAAAAGCAAGATGCTCATGTCAACCAAGAAGGTATTTCCACCGAACCCTTCCCCTCTTTATCACAGAATGAAATGTTAACTATTATTTTATGAGTGTCCGATATTGCCTTCCCAATAGACTGTAATTTCTTCAGCTTACACTTTTATAATGTCCACGCTGTGGTAGGCATGCAATAGATACTCATAGAACCCCTGCCACTTATTTATTAGTATCTGAGTAATAAATACTGTATATAAATCTGCTGATTCAAGGGATTATATATGATGAATGCACCATATACTACAGTAACCAAATAACATACTATTAAAAGGCACATATTTTTAAAAAACCTGGAATGCTAAGTAAAAAAAGCATTCTAGTATATTCTAGTGTAGGTGATCTTTGCAAGTTTGATTTCCTATTTTCATGAAGTCACAATCAAATCTGCTATGTTCCAAGCTGCTGAAGTGCAAAATCTTCACCGTTTCCCTGACATTTTCATTTAGCTTCTGCTGAATATCCAGTCAATTTTCCAACACTCAGAAAAATGTTCCCCCGCATTTACCTTGTCACTCTGATTATGCTACACATCTCACAATCAAACAGGAATCTCCAGTCTCCTTTTCCTTTATGGTAATTCAAGGATGCCTTTGGAAAGCTGAGTTACTTACATTGATTGGTAAAAAAGATTTATTATTATTTTATTCATACTTCCATATTACCCATATTACTCAAGTGAAGGAAGAGGTAATTTTTCAGTTTACATATACACAACACTGTTTGTAAACTTTTATATTTAAAGTGGAGGTAGATTTGGGTTTGTCACCTGCAACAAGGAAAATGGTGCATGAGATTTGAGGCAATTTTCTGAGTCACAGTGAAATCAGAATGTGAACCTTTTATTGGAATGAGAGGCAGAAAATTGCCAGCATGACTGGCATTTCCAGATTCAAGAATAACAGATAATTTGTGATATCTGAAGACTGCAATCTATGGACATGGATGGCTACCAAATCCATAATTCTAGCAATGTTCTCTCCTGAGTTCTGGTCCATCCATTGGAGATTTATACCAGATGGTCTGCTATCTCTTCAGACTCCAGCTTTCTAAAATTATGCTCATAATTTTTTCTTTCAAAACTGCAACCTTCCTACCTCTGTCAAAGTTGCCATCATTTTCCCAGTCACTGAGATGCAGGAGCAATGTTTAAATCTTTCTGTACATGAATCAGCCATTGAATTCTGCATTTTTTCTTCCCCACTGCCTTCTATACATATCTCTTTTCCATTCTGGCTGGTTCCTCCCAAGTTCAGCACCATGACCTCATCCATGGGGATAGCAATACCAAGTCAGAAACAAAAGAAAACCTTTTATTCAAGGAAACCTACCTTCAATACTGATTCCCTAATATAAGTAGAGCTACTGTATTAAACCTACACTCTAAATTATTGCAACATTCAACTAACTACCTGACCGCAAAATAAACAAAACTGGATCCTTAACTCAAAAAGAAAAAGAAATTCAACTAAATTGTAATAGCTCCATACATATAGACCTAGCTTCCTCCCTCTACTTTTTTCTCTCTTTACCCCAATTCATTACACTCCCTTTCATCAGTCTAGTATTTCTGCAATACATCAATGTTTCATATACCTGATTGATAAAATTGGCCTTCCAAAGTGATTTGTTGTTTTTAACTCCCAATATAAATAACCTTGAAAGAAATATTTTATCAGTGTAGGTCTATTTCAGAAATTGGATTGGATGGCATTTGCATTTTGTAAGGGCAATGAAGATATGCTAGCTCATTGTTGGTCTTTGTGTTAGCACTTGGCTTATACATACTTGAGTGTCCATACTATCCTGTTTTAATTCAAAATTATGAAAATTATCTTAGTAAAAGATTTCTAGGAAAATTAAATCAATCAAGCATTTTGGAATACTCCAATCTTATTTGAAGAATGCTGGGATTTATCAGAACATAGTTACGGAAATCTCTAGAGTTGATCATCTCTAAAGGGTTTCTGTACTTTTAGTAGTCTGTGATTATTCCGTTACCACAGCAGCTAGCTGTACAAATATAAATTATGTGGTGGGACAGGGTCATGAGACAAACTGAAAGAGTTATAAATCCAAATAATTTAGAGTCAGAAGGCTACCTCCCTCTCCTGCCTAGTTTATGGATGAGGAAACTGAGGACCAGATTAATGCATGAAGTAATTTGTTCCGAGTCACTCAAAATGTTGTAGCCCAGTAGAATTGCAATTTATTTCTGGACCCCTGTCCAGTGCCCTTTCTAGGACTCAGCTGGATTAAATATCATTATCACTATGGTTATGTATTCTGCCCTTGCCCTATGAATGCATGTTGAGAGCTATGAGGATGCTGAGATTTTGCCCTACGTGTAAGTTAACCAGTTAGCTTGCTATAAATTCATAAATGCTGGCAGAAGCCATGAGGCTCTTGGTCCAGTGACAAAGGAATTTTATTTGTGACACAGCAAGAAGCATGAGCTTTATATTTACGCCAGTTTTCCCTCAACATCCCAAATCCCATGAGGGTTACGTGGCACGGCCTGGGGGGGAAATGTGTGCATACAAAGTGGGTTTGCGTCACAGCTAAGGAATCCTAACGCTTTGAAAGCCTGAATGTTCTATAATGGGTTGCAAGCAAAAAGCTTTCCTTTTGCTCTAGATCTCTAGCTTGCTTCCAGAGATGTTTGCCATACAAACAAGATGTGCAGAAACATGACTCTCATGAACTGTCTCTGTCCGTTCAGAGATGGAGGACTATACAAAGCATGGGATGACAAATGGCACTCAGGTTATGGTTGTCATTCATAGAGTAACCGTGTGTGCTCCAATCTGCCCATGGCAAAGGCTGGTGTAGATCAATTAAATCTGTTAGCTTGTTTTAGCATCTCCTCTAACTCTCAAAAATGTCTCACTGTAGCACAAAAATTATATAGTCACCTAGTTCTAGCTTACTGTAAAGAAAATAACCAAACCTCAATTTTTGAAAAAAGAATCCTTTCTAGATGATTATAAAAATTCTTCTTTGGTGGCTATGACTGCATACCCAGGAATTCATGGTGAGTCTTAGCAAATTTCCCATGAGTATTTCAATGGTATTACTTAAGTGACAATTCTAGAATATTATAAAACACTTTAAAAAGTGTTATATTCTCTCTTTCTCTCACCCCTCACCCTCTCTCCCTTCTACACACACACACACACACACACACACACACACACACACACACAAATTATAAAATGACGATATAAGCTATGTATTTGAAATGTGCTGATATTAATTGTTGCCAGTCTCTAATCAGGGCTTAGCTCTTCTAAAAGATCTAGTTCTTCAGCAGTCATCACTTAAATTGACTGAATTCCTCCTTCATGCCAGACAGTAGTGAATAAAGAAAGTATTTGGTCTCCCGGAGTTTACATTCTAATGGGTGGGAGTGACACTAAACAGACAGACGTCACATGGTGACAAGTGCTCTGAAGAAAATAAAGGACAAGCTGGAGAAGGAGGGCAGGGAGTGATGGGCTGCAGGATTTACTGCCCACGAGGAAGTCAGGAAAGACATCCTTGAGAAGTTGGACTTGATCAGAGGCCAGGAGGAACCTGAGTCTTTCTGTTCCAGGAAAAGTGAGAGTCCCTGATTTCAGAATGTGACAGTCCTATTAACAATGTGGTACTGCTATTTAGCAGTTGAGAGAACAATATACATTTTTCATATTTTGAATATTATATAAAGAATTCAAGAACTAAAATCATTGTGACTTTACAATATATACCAAAGAAGAATGCCGTCCTGAGCTAGGACAAAATTATTTTATACTTATGTAGTTTTTAATAGCTTCTACCCATTTTTCTTGAGGGCTCTGTGGTTTTTAACTTTCTAAGATAAAGTGGTCTACTGAGCCCTAAGACACACCAATGAAAGGATGGATTTCTCTTTATTGAAAATAACAAGAACCACGTCTGCATATATGGATGCTCTATTCTCTGAAAACAAACCACACAAGGACAGGGAATGGAGAAGAAACACCGGTCATATTTTCTTTTATTTTTTCATCCCAATGATCTCTTCTTTTTCCTTTCTTTTATAATCTCTCTCTCCCCCAAACCCCTCCAGATTCCTTTGGAATGAATTAAGAACTTTAATTTCACTCAGATTACTACATATTTAACTTTTTAAGCCTTTATGGGCTGGACAGTTGATTGATAACATAAAAATAGGAATATACTTTTCTAGTCACCAAGTATAAATTTACAATAATACATAGTTGTTGTATATATATAATGTATACAACTACTATATGAAGGATTCCCACCACATTCTGTTCATTTCCTATTCATTTTCTTTCCAAAGGATCTGAGACTATACCATCTAATAAAGGTAATGATGATGATGATGAAGCCAATATTACTTTATTATAGCTCCTATTTCCAGGTTATTGGTAGGTTATCTCAATTCTTCCTCATGACAATCTCTTAGGTTTGGTATATTTTTTCAGATGAGAGAATGAAAGTATTGAGAAGAGTTTGGGTACTGTCTCCAAGATCACATAAAAAAATCACAAAGAGTGTATGCCAGCGCTGGGTGTCTATGCTATTCCCATTATATCATGGTGGTGTATAATTCTTCCTTAAGGCAGGTGACACAACTGTGAAAGGCAATATGTTCCTGGTTATGCTTAGGGTGGAGTCAACATGTGTGAATTAGAGATTGGCTTTTAGAGAGTGAGTCCCAACAATTTAAATGTGACTTAGTTCATGAGAACCTCATGGAGTTGTGGCAAGCACTGAATACATAGCTGCAGTTTTTGTCACAGTGTCTGGCACACACTCTGTGGTTGATAAATGTTAGCTAACAATATGCCAAGAACAACAACAAAACAGAAGCAGTGGAGGGAATAACATTCCTCCCATTGGTGTCTGCAAAAGTGCTTAGCGTCCTCTTCACGTAAGGGGAAGAGGTAAGCTATTCTGGAGTTTTCCCCACCATTTTTGTTAATTTACTGGTCCAACAATTAAAAAAACTTTTAATTCATTAACTTTTAAAAAGCATTCATGTTTATTTGTTTCAGGTTTACCAGAAATCACTAATTTGAGCTCATTGAGTTCTGACACCAAAAATGGAAAGCTAAACCTTTAGACACCTGCTGGCAATTAAGGAAATGTAAAGTGCTTCAATTTTATTTTAGCCAGAGAGAAAAAAAGGATATGTACAAAGGAGCTGGATTTATGCAGTAAATGTATTTCTAAAATGCCAGTAAATAAAAGTTTGCAATATAATAATGTAGTGCTGCAGTTAGTCACAAGCACAGGCTTGACTGAGGCTCTCAATCCCTATGAGCCTCAGTTTTCTTATCTATAGAATGGGAATGATGTTAGTGCAGGCATACTTCATTTTATGGTGTTTCCCAGCTGTTACATTTTTTTAATAAGTTGAAGTTAAGATACTCCACTATGGCTCTATCTACTGTGCTCCTTGCTTTACTGCTACGGTAAAGTTGGAACTGAACCTGCAATGTCTTTAAGGTATGTCTGTGTCTAGGATCACATGAAATAAACATTAGGTGTTATTTTTTGTAATGTAATTACCATTTTGTTTTCACTAAGTTTCTCTTCCTTCCTAATATCTGAAGGGACAGCTAAAGAATCTGAAAATCAATGCATTAATTTGTTAATGATTTGTTAATGGGACATTTGTCTTTTACTGTTTTTCTCTTTGCAACTACTCCCTACACACCACACACACACACACACACACACACACACACACACACACACACACACACACACACACACTGCTTTGAGATGGGAGCCTTTAGAAACAATGGAGTGACCCAAAGGATTCAACCTGATGACTAGACTTGCAATGCTGAGGCAGCCTACATAAGCCACATTTTCTGAGAGATGGAAACTTGAGGTAAGTTTGCCTAGGAATCCACAAGCTCTGTCTTGCTTAGTGTCAGAGCATATTAGAAACGTGGATTAAATGCCAAAGTAATTTGAAGCTTTTGAAAGATATTTCATTCTTTCCATCATAACTGAATTAAACACACATTGCTGTGGCTGGCTGCGGAAGTTGTCTCCACAAGGCAGGGTAAAATCTCTTTTGTAAAAAAACCAGGCTCTCCTCTTATCATAATTCTCCATTTTCAGTCACACTGCTTTTTAAAAATGATAGATGTCTATGATCATCTTATTTAGAAGGTATCATTTATTAAAATATAGAGCAAGTTGGATTCATATAATTATTAACTTTGAGGCTTAAGCAATACGATCAAAATAAACCATCACCTTAAGTATCCTTATGCTTCAAATATTTTCATATCTCTCACTCAAACTTATGAGACTTAATTTATAGGCAATGAAATGAATGGAACTTATATATGACCAGAAAAAAGTTGTTTTACTTATCACGTTTGGAACCTGAATTAGATACATTGAAGTTCAATAATAGCTCAATTTATAGAACACTTTTAATAACTAGTTAATAATTCATACACTTATTTGGAGTGTGAATCTGTTTCACCTCTTTCAAAGGAATTTTGTATAATTTCTACAGTCTTTTATATCTATTTATATGAGTGATGATGAGTTTGAAAAAAGAGAATGTGCTTAAGACACATGCTGTAGTTCTGAAATTTGAAAGCTTTTATAAATCTTGCCAGGAAACATGGTAGAAAATATCTACTTCAGAAAGTGCTGAAAAGCGATGAAGAAAGGGGAATCGTTCCATTAAAAGTTGTTGTTAAATGCAGCTTTTTAAGTTCCCCTTTACCAGGGAGAGCAGGGCTTTCCATTTTTGTACTTGTCTTGATATCATGTATTAAGAGGTCAACAAGGGCTACTTGACTTGAATGGCATCTACCATGTTGTATAGTGTTCAGTAACTTGACAGGTTATTGATAAGCAAAAACAAGGTTTTTCTTTTATGTAATGTCTGTCCTTGGGGCATTAAAACTCTACGTGGACTCCAGAAATAGTTTTTTGAAAGCAGCCAATTAAAAAAATGTATTTTCTAGTTGTATCTCAGGTGGCTCACTTAGAGTTAGTAGCTACTAGCTTGACCTTAACACCTACCCAAGGCATACCTAGGGGATAAGAACTGCAGAAATGTTTGGGTGTTGGTGGAGGTGGTGGTGGGGGTGTGACCCTCTGTGACTAGTGAGCCCTTAGTGGAGAAAGAATGAAAGAGTAAAATTAAATATGCCATTCTGAAATCAATATCAAATAGCAGTCTGTCTTTCCTTTTAGCTTTATTTGATGCCATTTGAAAGTGACTTTACATTTTATTCCATATAGAGGCCATGTGCACGAAATTCATGCATGGTAGGGACCCTAGGCCTGTCCAGCAATCAGGGCCAATCAGGTTCCCTGCCTCCCTGCCTCCTCCTTCCCTTGCTACCTCAGTGCCCTGGTGCCTCCGCTGGTCACCTGCCATGTTCCGCGCCACCCCCTTGTGGTCAGTGCACGTCACAGCAAGCGATCGAACTCTCGTTCTCCTGGTCTAACTCCCGAGGGGACACTTTACAGATTAGCCTTTTATATATAGAGAGAGATTGTTCTAGAATGTGAGAGAAACCCAAAAGACAGAGAAAGCTTTCACCTCCAATTAGCATATGAGACTGCCTGCTATTACAGACCATAAACATTCATATGACAAGTCCAGGAATGCCTGGGAAAGAGGTGGCTTTAAAACTCTGTCTTTTGCCGAAACCGGTTTGGCTCAGTGGATGGAGCGTCGGCCTGCGGACTGAGGGGTCCCGGGTTCGATTCCGGTCAAGGGCATGTACCTGGGTTGCGGGCATATCCCCAGTGGGAGATGTGCAGGAGGCAGCTGATCGATGTTTCTCTCTCATCGATGTTTCTAACTCTCTATCTCTCTCCCTTCCTCTCTGTGAAAAATCAATAAAATATATTTAAAAAAAAAAAAAAATAAAACTCTGTCTTTTGATAGATAGCTCAACTCAATCCTCACATTCTGGGAGTCAGGAAGGGCAATGGGCGATGTGAATGTGAACAATGGGATCCTCCTGACTGGGAAATGGGTTTGCCAGGGGAGAAGAAAGGAAAAGACAGGCTAGGAGTAATTTCAGGGAAGAGAAACAGACCCCAACCCTGAGCATATAGAAAGACAATGTGACATTATGATCCAAGGTGCCACTATTCTGTAAAGGATAATTTGTGGCTACACAGATTATTTCTGCTGGTTTGAAACATTATAGCTCCCTCCTCTGAATACTGGCTCACACCCCTAAATAATTACTTTATGAAAAAAGGGGGAGTTTTCAAGGTGTAGTGGAGCTTCCTCCCAGGTGAGGGGACGTGGATTCAAGATGTTGTCCATACAATCATCAGTGAAACACTGAACTGCTCCATGCACTGGATTCCACAACAAGGGATGTGGATCAGCTGATGACTGTATTACCTGATCCAACTATAAGAAAGAACTGTTTGAGGAAATTCTCTTAGAATTTAATTATATGAAATATAAAACATCTTGATAAATATACATTTTTATATGGAGTTCTTCCCCCCCGCCTCCACTCAGCTAATGTATGTGGAGGGACAAAGTGTCTTAGAGGACACTGTGTATAAGCATATATCATGTAAGTCTGACTTTACTGATAAATTAGTTATTTTGAACAAGATATATATCATGATTATAAAACTGGGAATACTGAACGAAATCCAAGAAACATAAGCACCATGGAGCTGTTGTAGGCAACTCCCTCTCTCAAATTTTGTGATTCATATTTAAAAAATAATATAAATTAATCGCTCTGTTTTCCTGAATTGACTGAGCTCACATTGCCACATTAGACATGGGGACACTCTGATTGGTTAAATCTCCTTCTCCCCGAAGCACAGGCCTATTTCTTTGTGTGGAAATATTTCCCATAAGCACTAGAATGGGGAACTGAATCCATTGCTTCTGGGGAGTCCTTTGGATGCAAATGTTAAGCTTGGTTGGCTGGTCCAGTCTCTTAGATGCTACTGCTCCCCAGCAGGCCTTTAAGAGGCAGCTGGGATTTTCTCTACATCTGCTTATACGAGGGATTAAGAAAAGAGTTAGGGAGATGATATTTTCCCCATCTGTGCCTGGGAGGAAGTCTAATTAGTTTCGGTTCTTACTCAAGGGGAGAATAAAGCTTTTTAGGTAATTTAGCTTAGAAAAAACGCTTACAAGTTAATTCAGGAAGTAAAGGAATCTTCCAAAATTATTTAAAGTGTTCCCCTTTATTTGTTTCAGTAATGCTTAGGCTTTTCAAGCTCATTGCCAGCATATATTTCTGCTCTCTAAGCTCAGCAGAAATTATGTCAATTCAACTCTGTAGATACTCAGTTAACAACTTTCAAATATAAATCCATTATTCTGATTTTTGTAAGACTGGGTCAAAGAAGGAATTATGGTGATAGTGACATTTACTGAATCTTAAAGGATAAAGAGGAGTCGTCTAGAAAAACTGAGGGTGCAGATACGAAGGAACTTCCAGGCTGAAGGAATATTATAACCAAAGAAAAATCATGTTATGTGAGAAAAAATATAATGAGTTGGTGTTTCTGGAGAATAAAGTAAGGGTTGAGGATGAAGAGGAGGAAGCTTTATGGAAGAAAGTATGAACCAGAGCAAGCGGGGTCTTGTTAGTGGTCTCAGCCTGTTTCCTACAATAAATGGAAAGCCACTGAACATTTTTAAAAAGGAGAATGGCACATTTGCATTATTTGTATAGATTTCCACTTCTCCAGTAGTGTTGAGGGTGTTAAAACTGAAGGTAAGGGATCCTGTTAGGAGTCCAGGCAAGAGATGATAATAGACATAATAAGGAGAGGTTAGTGAGGGTAGAGAGAACCGACATAGATTCCCTCATTGAGCTTACATGATATTGAGGAGATACAGTTTAGAAGAGGATGTCAGGGTAATAGAGAAATATAAGATGCCCAGTCTTCATGTACCCTGGCTGGATGGTGGTGCCAGCAAAAACAAGAATTTAGAGGACAGAATAGAGAGGACAAGGAAATCAATAATGGATATTTGAAGGAGATAGTGACTAGGACAAGGAAGGGGAGAAATGTAGTAGGCAGTTGGATATATGGGTTTGAGGTTTAGGAGAAAGATCATAGTGAGAAATAATGGATTTAGGAGTTACCAGTGTATAAAAGGAGCAACTGAAACTATATGAAGAGATGAGAGCACTCAGGGAAATTATGTACCATAGAAAAACAGAGTGCTCAGGTGAGAGGCCTGTGTAATTATACCATTTAAAGAGCCAGCAGGGTATGTTTGGTAAATTACTTAATATCCCTGAAACTCAGATAGTAACTACTTCATTTTTATGCTGTGAAACTTATAGGCAATAATACAAGTATAGTATTTGACTCAATGTTGAAGTTCACTAAATACTCGCTCTTCTTCCTAATTTCTATACTAGTGCTATTTGGTTTTGTTACATAGTGAAGATGGTAAACTTGATTATCATTTTATTTGGCACTTGATGTGAACAGGGACAAAAGAAGAAATGCAGTATGCTATTTGTTCTTGCACCAATACTAACACATGAAAATTGCATGTTGACCTGTATGAAATGGCTTCCCTATTCAAAATGCATGAAAACATTTTGCATGATATTACAGTTGAAAAATGTTTAGCCTTATGATAATGTACAACCAAATTTGAAAAACCTACTCCAATAGACTGTTGGGTGTACATTTATAGAAATATCTAATTCTGGAATAAAATCATTATTTTAGTTGGAGTGTGACAATACATAACCGATAATTCATGAGTTCACATGTTAAATAGCAAAGTGGCTTATTCTGATATGCTATTCACAAGGGCAAGGTAAGGGAATAAATGGTAATGTCATTCAAGAATAAAGGATCTTGTCAAATATCAGCTTAGCTCATTTCTATAAAAGGTGAAAGTATTTGATGCAAGTTCGGAGTGGTCAGATGGATGAAGGGCCACCTTTATTGGCTCCATGCTACGATTTTCTACCCTATGTGTCTAGCTCAGTACAAATTTATTTAGTAAATACTAGCTATTTTAATTTGATAGCCATTTGAAGGAAATTCCCTGAACATTTAGGCTTTCGCTCCCTCATCATGAAAATTATGAGTTTTAAGTTGTTACCATAAGAATTCTACAATTTTTTTCCAAAGGTAAACACAAGCATTTATGCTATCTGGCCATCATCAACTATGTTGTAAATATGACCATTATCCCTAAATATGGGATAATGACTTGTTTGAAAGTTTTCTCTGTGCAACCTATTTCTTTCCCCTTACATTTACTGCAGCTATTTTTTAACCTAAAAACCCAGTCCTGTGCAAGAGGCAAGTGAGCTATCTATAGTTCTGTACCCCTTGTACAGAAACTGGGCCTGAAGCTGTGTGCCAGGGGACTGATCACATCCATCCCACATGCAGAAGCTTTCTGCTTGATGCGAGTTTATTCCTGAAGAGTGATGGCGTGGAACTGCAGTCAGCAGTCATCCACTGTGGAGTTGGTTGCTCCTTCTGAAATTGAAATAAATTGGCTGAGGGAATGTGCAGAACAGCAGTTGGTGAATTTAACATGAAGCAATGTGGGCCCACACGGATAATGACTGCACTATATTAAAGCAGAGAAAAGCAAAGGGAAAACCCTCTTAAAAATATTGTATTTATAAATACATATCAAGGCATCAAAAATGTAAACAGATCTTTTTTTTTTAAAAAAAGAAATCTTTATTGGTTAAAGTATTACATATAGTATTACACATGTCTTCTTTTTCCCCCATTGACCTCTCCCTGGCCACCCCCATCCCCCAGCACATGCCCTCATCCACCTAGTGCCCATGTCCATTGGTTATGCTTATATGCATGCATACAAGTCCTTTGGTTGATCTCTTATGCACCTCCCATCACCTCTGAAGTTTGATGGTCAGTTCAATGCTTCTCTGTCTCTGGATCTGTTTGTATTCATTAGTTTATGTTGTTCATTATATTCCACAAATGAGTGAGATCATGTGACATTTATCTTTCTCCGACTGGCTTATTTCAATTAGCATAATGCTCCCCATGTCCATCCATGCTGTTGTGAATGGTAAGAGTTCTTTCTTTTTTACAGCAGTATAGTATCCCATTGTGTAGATGTACCACTGTTTTTTAATTCACTCATCTGCTGAGGGGCACTTAGGCTGTTTTCAAATATTAGCTATTGCAAATTGTGCTGCTATTAACATAGGAGTGTATATGTCTTTTCTGATTGGTTTCTTATTTCTTGGGATATATTCCTAGAAGTGGGATCACTGGGTCAAATGGGAGTTCCATTTTTAATTTTTTGAGGAAACTCCATACTGTTTTCCACAGTGGCTGCACCAGTCTGCATTCTCATCAGCAGTGCAGGAGGGTTCCTTTTTCTTGGCATCCTTGCCAGCACTTGTCCTTTGTTGATTTGTGTAAACAGACCTTTTATATTTTAATTGCAGTAAAACTAAGTGAAGAGGAAATTTAATTAGCCAATGAGTGATTTTACTATAACCTCCATTTCTTGCTAATCTGTCCTTAAATATTGCTGGTAAATCAGCGATTTTCAACCTTGGTCACCTCTGGGCACACCTAAACTAATTATTAAAATTTGATGGCACACCCAAAAAATGTTATATTTTCTGCTGACTTGACAAAAAATATGATTTTGATTCATTCACACTGGCCAGTTATTGTTGTGTTGGCTGTTATCATTTTTAAAATTTGACAATCTAAAGGAAAGGAAGTCAGTGTCCCAGACTAAGTAATCAGATATGGCATGTTTTAGAAATTCTTGGGGCACACTGGATGAAAACCGCTGTTTATATATCAAATAACAGGACTTTGGAGGAACAACTTCTAAATTCAAGAATTTATCCTTAGTCCAGATCCGAAAGGCTTTAAATTTTGTACTCTGGTGTCCTCATTAATCTTTACTATTTACCAACATTCTACAAGGATGCTTCCCCATTTGCAGTGGTGCTTGCAGATTCTAGAGAAGTCCAGATAAAACCCCAACTGCTCTCCTCACTGGACCACTCAGCCCTGTAGAGGTGGCACTCAGAACAAGTGAGGCCTTGAGACACAAAGATGAATGAGAAATTCTCTTTGATCCCCTAGAGTTCACAATTTAGTAGAAAGAGGTAGAATATAATAAGTAACTATGGTATAATAAAATGAATATATTATACAATGGGAATTCAAAATATGCAGTGACTAAGAGGTCATTAGTTGAGTGGTTGGGGAAGAACATGGGAAGGACTGCTGTTCTAAAGGCAGAGGGTAAAGCATGGTATAAATGGCTAAAGCATTGACTTTGGACTCAGAAATCCTAGTCTAATCATGTTGGGAATTTAACATTAATACTGTAAGCCTTCTGCTCCTTGTCTACAAAGTGGGATACTAATAAGAGGGTTTCTCCCTTTATCAGAGATTATGTGTTCATCCTAAATCAATACCTCAGTCCCCCTTAGAGAAATACTTTGTCTAAATAGCCATGCCATTTTGACTCTATTGCACATTGTGTATGTCCCTGCTGGCATAACATTCCAATCACTTCTCCCAGTGAATACTAATCCTAATCGTAAATTTCTTCATTGGGCTTTTGGGACCTTCATGCTTTGGCATTCCCAATAGAAAGAGCAATGCTACTAACAACAAAAACATCAGCAATAATAGAAACAGTAACTTCAAACATGAACTGAGAGTCAATCTGGACATACAGTATTTGTTTTTCACAAATTATCTCACTTAACTCTTAATAGAAGATAGGCATTATTCTTCCATTTAAACAAGGGACCTGAAACTCAAAGAAGATAAAGGACATTTCCAACGTCATCTAGCTAGTCAGTGAGAGAACTGGGTATCAGAGACCTTTTCAACTTCGCAAGTTGTGTGCTGTCCTTTTCATGTCATTGGACTCTAGCTCTCTCCCTTGTAGCTTTCAGAGTGTGGGGAGGAGAAAAACTTTGTAAGAACTTAATACATATTTGATAGGCAGACTAGTGTGTGATGTCAGAACTGTTCTAGAAACCCTCAAAATAGCCCTACATTGTGGAAGGGCAGATTTTGAAAGGGAGCCTAGATGGTACCCTCAGTGATAAAGAAGAAAAGTGGTCTGTGTGAACATTTTGCAGAAGATATCTCGAATCTGTCAGGTTCCCAACAGAAATGTATAATTACAATTTTAAAATATTACTTATATTATGTGTCAGTGGAAGAAGCCGTACTTTATTTCTGTAGGAAGAGCAACATGTTTTTGTGCAAAGGCTAGATTACCCTACCACTCTTAAAACACTGTTTAGATATTTCGCCTAGAGGTGATGAAATTTTTGTTTAGTCAGTGCTGTCTTTTAGACAGAAATAGAAACATCAAGGCAAAGAAACGAAAAGTTTTTTCAGAAGTTCGTGGGGTAAAGTCATTGATAGATCTAATTAATTACTTAATTTTTGTTGTTATTCAGAGACAATTCAATTGTGTTGAGATGGTAGAATATAAATTTTCAAGAATTTAGCTGCATGTGCACATAAGGAAACATTAAGAAAAGTGCCATATGGGAAAAAATATTTGTCTCTATATAAATGTAATTGAACCCTGTAGCTAACAAGAATAATTGTTGTATCTTCTCTTTAGAGAGTTATTTTTCTGGAATTATTTGCAACCCAGTTGTGCCTAGAGGCAAGAAAAATGAGCTAGACATGTTTCTGAAACTCTTTTCAGAGTGATAATTTTATAATATTGTAATACATTTCAAGTTGACCATAGGGAGTCTGTTGTTCTACATAAGCATTTTACTCTACTATGAATTTACAATAATTGGAGATAATTTACTATTTTATGAAGCATAACATAACAATTGCACCATTTTCGACTTTAAAGAGCAAAGAGTGGGAGTGGTCCGGTCAGGATGATAAATTATTCACATTCTCCTGTGATTGTTTCCTTTTCAAAATATAGAATCATTGCATGCAACAGCATCCTCCAGTTTTTCATTTCTAAGACATTTTAATCTTCATTTTATTAGAACGTTGCCAATGTAGTGTTTTTGAGTTTCAGTGAATAATGCTGACATTTTCAATTTTAGAAACTCTTTACTTTTGCTTACATGTGACATACACATTGATTTAATAGTCCAGTGGACCATCTCCACAGGACAAATCACTGTTTTGACAAGAAGTTAGAAGATCCACATATGTCTGGGCATCAGGATCCTAACATATTCCATATTTTGTGAACATACTTCAAATAGCTATATTCTGTCTCAGTGAAGTGGTGTTTTTGGCCTGGATTTATGGTTGCAATCATAGAGTCGAATGTGGCAGGGAGGAACTGTCTAGGGTTGGGTAAAACTACAGAGGAAGCTCTGGAGAAGGAGCTGTAGGTTAGCTGTGTTGCCCTTTGTAGCTCTGGACTTAAATTATAGGGACGAGGAGAAAGTCCAGCCTCAGCCCCTTCCCTTGAAGTAATTGCAGCTACCTAGTCAAGAAACAGTGGGTCAAGCTTTAAATGGCACAGAGCCATCTCCTCTCACCTTTGGGTTATCCTACAGGTATCAGGGTTTGGATAGGGTTTCCAAGCTTTCCTGAGAAAGGAAATACAGTAAGGTAATGACTTTCCTTTCGTGTCCATACTACATGGGGGTAATGAATTAGTGCACTTACTTTTCTCTTAAAAGCCATATTCTACCACAAAGGGCCTGCCCTGAATTTTTTTTTAATCTCTCATCTACTCATTATTCAGATTTCAGTTTTTTCCAGGACTACCTTAGTCCACCAAGGCGGCATGGGTGCTCCTGATTTGTGTTCCCACAGTGAGAGGCATCTTCCTTAGCAAAAACACATCAGTCTTTTCCCTTGTCTTTTTTTCCACTAAGCCAGTTGTTTAGTGAAGGTGAGGACCACGGGATTCTGCTTACTATTTATCTCCAGAATATATCATGCTTCCTCAGAGAGTCAGAACACAGAAAACATTAACTAAATGAATGGCTGGGAGTAGCAGAGATGGGGAAATAAAATAATCAAAAGATTTTTTTTTTTTTCATTTTTGAGGCAGCACTAAATCGGACTCTGGAAATCCCGTGAACATCTGTGTCAAATTTAAGCCCTCATGGGTTCACTCAGTAGCAGTTTTATTGGGAAATGGGGTTAATGGTGAGCAGATCTTTTATTAAAACTTACAATTTTCCCGGTATGTAATGCTGTCCTCTTTGTTCTCTGGTAATATTTCCTAAAGTTAGCATGGACTGTGAATGGATATTAAAAGAAACCAAGCAGGTTATGTGGTCTAATAAGTTTGAAAAGCACTGGGTTGAATAAAGTTAAATAGGGCTTTTTTAAAAAAGTCATAATTAATCAGACTTTAAGATGCAATGTGCAATATGTAGTTCCAAAGGAAAGGGATATGCAAAATTCTAAAGTTTATTTGACAATGGAAGTTTTCTTCTGTTGATCATCTCATGGAATTTGTAATCCATAGAGAGTTTTTAGGCCACCTACTACAATACGTTTTTTTATTTATTTTTTAATATTTTATTGATTTTTTACAGAGAGGAAGGGAGAGAGATAGAGAGTTAGAAACATCGATGAGAGAGAAACATCGATCAGCTGCCTCCTGCACATCTCCTACTGGGGATGTGCCCGCAACCAAGGTACATGCCCTTGACCGGAATCAAACCTGGGACCTTTCAGTCTGCAGGCTGACGCTCTCTCCACTGAGCCAAACCGGTTTTGGCTACAATATGTTTTGAAAGCTATATCTCTTAAGAATAATATGTCTATCATTAAAGAACAATTTATTTAATGCCCATAAGTGCCAGATTCAATTGTACAGCACTATAACAAGTATATTCTTATTTTATTTGACAAAAAATCAAGTTAAATCACTGAAGTTGATCCCTAAGACATGTAGGTGTGTCAATTGTTAAAATCATATTTAGCAGCATATGCTTAGTATTAATACAATTAAAACTTACACATAACAGAAAATATTTTGGCTAACATATTTGGAACACAATTATTCTAAAAATGACTCCTTTTGAAAACAGTAATCCAAAGTGACTTGACTTTTTCTGTGGAATGACTTTGGAATTGGAAGATACTTGGGTTTGCTCATTCAGCAGCAGGCATCCTAGACAAGTTCATTATCTCTTTATATACTTCTGTTGGTATTTGAGGCTGAGTCTAAAGAAAAGCTTTTATTTGTCTTATTTATATGCCTTTTCTTTGTCTGCACTCTGACAGCTTAGATGTCACCTGGAATAACTATGAAAAACTACCGTATACTTCATGTTTCTCTTTTCTAATCTGCAATAGAGTTCTCTACAACTACCAAAGGGAGTTGAGTTCCAAGAAATAACAAATCTAATTTAACTGTACTGAGTTGCAATCTCTCACCCTAATAGGCATTTTGTTTAGTATAAAAACTTATCTTTGGGGACTCTCTTCATATTCTTTCATCTATTTTAGGGGGAAAGAAGCTCAAAGAATTTGTTTATCTTAGATCACCTAAATATTTTCTGTAATAAAATGGTGTAATTAAATGATGCTACTTTATCACAGTTAGCTTTGAAAATTTGAGTTTCTTACTGCATCCTACGTGCACTTGAGAAATCTTTGCAGATCCCAGTGTCATTCTGTTTCTCAAAACTCTCAATGGCTCCCCATTGCTTTTTAAATTATGAATTAATTTCTTAGGCTGACATTTAAGGTCTTAACATTTCATTCTTATTTACCCATTTTTTCCTTACCACTCTAATTAACCTGGTTCTCTTCAAAACATACTCCACACATTTGCAACCTTATAGCTTTTGTTAATCTTTTGGTTTAAAATCTTTATTGTTGAGAGTATTACAGATACCCCCCTTTATCCCTCCCACTGCTCCCCTCCACCCGGGTCCCACCCTACCCCAGGCCTTCACCACCCTATTGTCTGTGTCCATAGGTAATGCATATATGCATATAAGATCTTTAGTTAATCTTTTCCCATCCCCTCCCCCCTTCCCTCTGAGGTTTGTCCATCTGTTCCATGTTTCCATGCCCCTGGTTCTATTTTATTCATCAGTTTATTTTGTTCATTAGTTTTTCTTGTTCATTTTGATTTTTATATTCAATTGTTGACAGATATGGGCTAGTATTTATTGCCATTTTATTGTTCATAATTTTTTACCTTTTTTTCCTTCTTCCTCTTCTTAAAGAATACCCTTAAACATTTTATGTAATAGTAGTTTGGTTGTGATGAACTACTTTAGCTTTTTCTTGTCTGTGAAGCTCTTCATCTGACCTTCAATTCTGAATGATAGCTTTGCTGGGTAATCTTGGTTATAGTTACTTGCTATTCATTACTTTGAATATTTGTTGCCACTCTCTATGGCCTGCAAAGTTTCTGTTGAGAAATTAGCTGACAGTCATATGGGTGCTTCTGTGTAGCTAACTAATTACTTTTCTCTTGCTGCTTTTAAGATTCCTCTTTGTCTTTAACCCTTGGCATTTTAATTATGATGTGTCTTGGTGTGAGCTTCTTTGGGTTCCTCTTGTTTGGGATTCTCTGTGTTTCCTGATTATGGAAGTCTATTTCTTTCACTAGGTAGGGAAAGTTTTCTGTCATTATTTCTTCAAATACGTTTTCAATATCTTGCTCTCTCTCTTCTTTTTCTGGGAATGTTGGCATGCTTGAAGCTGTCCCAGGGGCTCCTTACACTATCTTCATATTTTTGAATTTTTATATATTTTTTATTTTTTTGCTCTTCTGATTGGGTGTTTTTTGCTTCCTCATATTCCAAATGTTGTTTTAATTATCAGAAACCTCTACTCTATGTTGAATCCCTGTAAATTATTCCTGATTTCAGTTAGTGTATGCTTAATTTCTGACAGGTCCTTTTCATGTCTTTGAAATTCCCACTAAGATCCTTGAGAGTCTCATTAAGTCTTTTGAAGCTCTCATTAAGATCCATGAGCAACCTTAGAACCATGGTTTTGAACTCGGTATCCAGTAGTTTGCTTGCTTCCATTTCTTTCATTTGTGACATGTTCTTTTGTCTCCTCATTTTGGCTGCTTCCTTATATTAGTTTATATGTATTAGGTAGAGCTAATACATCTCCTGGAATTGGTGGAGTGGCCTTGTGTAGTAGGTGTCCTATAGGGCCCAGTGGATCAGCCTCCCCAGTCACCTGAGCTGGGCCCTCTGGGTGAACCCTTGTGTGGGCTGTGTACATAGTCTTGTTATAGTTGAAACTTAATTTCTCTTGGTATCACTGGGGATAAGCGATCTCTAGACCAATTGGTTGTGAGGACCAGCTGTGACTACAATGGAAGAGCTGCTGTGCAGGAGACACTCCTATGGCATTCACTGACTCTTCCCCTTTAGTGTGTTGTGTGTGGATGTGTAGAGTTGTAATCTGGTAAGGTCTGAAGATGTCTACCAGGTGCACTATCTCTGGGGCCTCCCAGGAGGTACAAAGTCGGTCACTGCCTGGGGCCACCTGGCAGGAGCTACAGAGAGATCTGCAGAATGCTGCTACTTTTATTGAGTGTAGAAGTGCCCAGGAAAGGCCCAGCTGTGAAGCAAGGCAAGCTGGTGTTAGTGCTGGGTCTTTGTCCTCTTATTGATAGGCATGGGCACACTGATGTCTACTGCTGCTTGTGTAAGAGATTTTAGGAAAGTCTGAACCAGGAAAGGTCATTCATATGGAAAAGCCGATTCAAAAAGGTTGGATGGGGCTGCAAACTGGATGGAGTGGTGTCTCAGAGAATCACAAGGGTGGAGTGAATAGTGTTAGCCAATATGATGGAAACTTAGATATGGCTTCCAGTCAGCTCTGCAATAGGGTAAATCCCAGCACAGGAATAATAATCCCTGTGAGCACCCAGTCTGGGAGAAAGCTACCCTCTAGTTCCTGCCCTGATGCCAGATAATCCAGTTCCTCCCTGAATGTCCCAAGTTGCTTTCAAGCTTCCACCCCAGCATTGGAACTTAGAGGGAGTCCGAGAAAGTATGTGCTCTGACCCTTTAAGAGGAACTGCCTGGGTCTCCAGCAGCCTCTGTGTCACTCAGCCATAGCCTATGCTGAATTTTACAGCCCAAAGTTATGGGGTCTTCTCTTCCCAGGACTGGAACCATGTGCTGAGGGGTCTGGTGTGGATCTGGGACCCATTGCTCCTTACAGGAGGCCTCCACAGCCATGAAATCTCTCCCAATTGAAAACAAACAAACAAACATGCCACATATGGGTGTCAAACGAGCCTGGTCCATGCCTCCACTCCTCCTACCAGTCTCAATGTGCTTTCTTTTTTACTTCTCTAGATGTAGGGTTTCCATTCAGCCAGATTTCAGGTGGTTCTAAATGATGGTCGCTCTGTATTTTAGTTATAATTTTGATGTGGTTGTTGGAGGTGGCAAGTACTGGTGTTTACCTACTCCACCATCTTGGTTCTGTTAGCTTTTGTTTAATGTCTCATTAACTCCCCAGAATGACCATCCTTATCCTTGTTCTTTGAAAGTCAAACAGCTCTTTAAGCTTCCTCTAAGATTGTCCATTTCTATGAGTCTTTTTTGAATTCAGCCCTCTGGATGAAATCTCTTTCATTAGGGAGCCCACCACTCTGTTTTAATCCTCACATACCTAGTAAATTCACACCACGCATGACACCTAGAATTAATTAATTAGTAAAGATGTGTTCAATAAACTGTTGTATCCTTTGTAGCCTCTTTCTTGCCTTGAGTTAAAGTTATTTGTGTTTTTCTCTGATTCTTTCTATCAAACTTTGTTTTCTCGAGGGCAAAGGCTGTAAATATTATTTAATACCACTATGCTCTGCAATAAACAGTTACTGAATTGAAAAATACTTATTTTGTCCATTTAACTTGAAATGGAACATTTAACATTTTCTGTGACATGCTACCACTTCAATGTAGTAAAAATTTTCAGAGCATGAAATCTGGTATCCTGAGGGTATGTTTTGCAGTTTCCTAAACCAGTTTATCATCTGAGTTGTTAGAAAAACAACCCTGGACATAGAGTCCAAAGACATGAATTTGAGTCTCAGTTTTTTATTGTTGTTGCAGTACGTGTGACCTTGGATAAGTTTCTGAACTTTTCTGTCTTGGATTTCTCATTATTTAAACATAAAAATATTACACTCACCATACAGGATTAATATTGAAATTAAATAACATAAGACATGAGAAAATGCATTGCAAACCATGAGATACATTGCCATAAATTCATTCAACAAGTACTTTTTGAGTGTTGAGTCTGTGTCAGGCATTATGGTAATCAATGAAGATAAAAATAATAGTCATCTTTTAATTTTATTATTTATTGCCGTATTAATATGAATGAAAAACTCATTGTCTCTGTTTGAAAGGACTTGATAGTCTTGGAGAGACCAAACTACAAATAGAGAATTAGAAAACTGTGTGTGTGTGTGTGTGTGTGTGTGTGTGTGTGTGTGTGTGTGTGATAGGAAGGAAGAGGCAGGGTGTTAATAGCAAAATGAAGAAAGACACCTCACAAAGACGTGTGGGGATAGGAAGACTTTGTGGACAAGGTAAGTGAGTAGAGATCCCTAAGTGTGGTAGAGGCAGAAATGATATTCCAGGAAGTGGACACATATGAAATAGCATGTAAAGCATAAGAAAGAATGGTGAAACATTCTGGATTGAGAGGTGAGGTAAGTATAATATAAAAATGCCCATTTTTGATGCTGAAAACCCTCTAAGGGTTTTTTCTTCTTTGCTCCAATGCCTTCTGTCCCAAACTTCCTTAGGAATACTACTCTAGATCATAAAGACAGATACAGATTATTTTTTTTGCAATGAAACTAGATTTTTGTACATTATAAGTGAGGATGATTTGGATGTAGAGCATTTTTCATATTTCATTGCTATACTATATATAGTGAATATTTTGAAAAAATAAATGAGTGGATGTTACCCATGGTGTGGATGAATGGTGAGGAGCACTGTTTGTAGACCTGGACCATTGGGTGTAAAGTCTAACTTCATTGCTTTATTGTTATATGTCTTTGGGAAAACCATGTAATCATTTCACTTTAAAATAACAATGGTACCCTATATAATAAAAAGGTAATAAGCAAATCAACTGAACAGCAGAACAACTGGTCGCTATGACATGCACTGACACTCAATGCAGGAGCTGCCCCCTGGTGGTCAGTGAAGACAGGATCATGGCTGGCAAGCACAGAGTCAATGGCAGGAGCCTCTTCTGCCTCCTTGTCAGCGCTAAGAATGTCCAACTATGGCTTAGGCCCAATACCCTGGGGATCGGGCCTAAGCCGGCAGGTTGACATCCCCTGAGGGCTTCCAGACTGCGAGAGGACACAGGCGGGCTGAGGGACCACCTCCACCCCCTGAGTCCACAAATTTTGTCTAGTGCAATTATAAAATTATTGTGAACATTAGAGTATGTAATACAGGGGATTACTGAGAACATTATTAGGCAGTTGGGAGAAGTTCAACAATCATTAGCCTTTATTATTTAAGAACCAATAAGAAGCAATTTTTCTGTGCACTTCCATTTATGCTTTAATTTCAAGCCTACACACATTTAATTAGAGCTCTGACTGGATTAGCTGATACATTTTTTTTATGTGGTACATTTATAAAATGGAATACTACTTGGCCAAAAAAAGAAGAAAATCCTACCCTTTGGGACAGCATGGATGGACCTGGAGAAGATTATGCTTAGTGAAATAGCCAGTCAGAGAAAGACTAATATAATATTATTTCATTTATATGTGGAATCCAGTGAACAAGCTAACAAACAAAACAGAAACAGACTTTTAGCTACAAAGAACAGACTAACAGAGGGGAAGGGTTTGGGGGCTGAGTTGAAAAGGTGAAAGGATTAAGCAAAGGAAAAAAAAACCCTCAAAGACACAGATAACAGTATGGTAATAATAGAGGGAAAGGTATGTGTGGAGAGGTAGAATAGGGAAAGGGGGAATAAATGCTAAAGCAAGGAGAGTTGACTTGGGGAGGTGAATATACAATATAATATACAGATGATATACTAAAGAATTGTATACCTGAAACCTATATAATTTTATTAACCCATGTCACCTCAATAAATTCAATAAAAATGAAGTATTAAACCAGACTGCTAGACCAAGTATTAATATTTGTAAAATTAAAAATCTGTTTTATTAATCAATGATGTAGCTAAGATGCAAGCCTCTGATATCAATAATTATGGAACTGAAGAAAGCTGACTCTTTTTCTCAAGTAATTTTTATTCCTCCCTACAACTTACAGAGAAAACTCGAGAAAATATTGGAGGTCACGCCACTTATTTTTTTTAATTGGAAAAAAAAGTGACCTACATCTCTATTTCTTCTGTAGGACATGTTGTGTTTGATCATCTATAGCTTTCTAGATATTTATTTTCAAGCTAATTAATATATACTTTGTCATAGTATTTCAATATTTTATACAATTGCACTACTTTTAAAATCTTATTCATAATTTTATGCTTGTATGATGAAGGAAAACTTTTTTCTGTTAACTCAAATTCTGGTCTATACAACACTAATAAAATAAAACAATATGTATCATTTTATTGATATTTATTTTCTTTCTGCTTTGTTTTTATTATGATTAAAGGTAAAGTAGGGGCAAAAGCATAGCAATAAAGAAAAAAAAGACTTTTGTGATAACACTACATTTAACCTGCATTCCTAAATGCCATACAGGATTGAAGTTATTTAAAAAGGAAATCATTCCATTGCTTTTAACTATTAATTCAAAGAAAATATTTTTTTTCATGCTGTTAACAGGACCTAGTTTTAGGCAGCTATTTAGGGTCTGAATATTTTACAACTTTTTTTAGGAAGTTATTCTATACTCAGAAATGGGACATTAAAAATTATCTCCTTAGGGTGACTTTGCAAATAAATTAGATATAGAATGGGGTAAAGTATGTTTACAGTTATGAGTATGTGCAACACAGGGTTTTTCTTGTATTATCATTTATTAATTATGATGTTATTTTCCATATAAACAACTGTAAATCTACTTTTGCCCAATCCTATATACAAGAAAAAAAGACACAAAGCTAAATAAATTTTACATCATTTTCTTGGTAAGCGAAAGCATTATCAACAATTTTTTAATTAGTTGTTTGGCATCCTGTAAGCTGAATGAAAGTTTTAAAATGGATTATTTAGGTAGTATCTAAGTACAGCAGTTGACATACAGAATCTGTTCATTATGTTCTTCTGGTTTTCTTTTGATCATACGGACCACTCCCCTCCCAGACTCATTCTTCTGATCTTGTCAGTGAAGTATGTTTGGATGTTGAGACTGTGCCCTTAGCATTCTTTCCTTTTATCTCCATTTTCTCTTGGCAACAATATCCCGCCAACAAACAGGGCTTCAGCTATAACCTGAACATCGATGATACTCCAACCTACATTTCCAACCAGTACTTTTCCCCTATTTTAGTTCCACATTTTCTACTGCTGCCTGGATATCTGATGGGATCTCAAACCAGCATGTCCACAGCTGAGTCATTTTCTTCTGACTCAAACCGGGTTCTTTTATCACCATTTTTATATCAGTTCTTGTCTCAGTCCCCCAGCTTTGATGCCTGTATTTATTCACTTAGTCACAAAGTCCTGTCAATGTAACTTCCATAATGTCTGCAAACCATTTCCTTTTTGGTCCCTATTGTAGAACAAATTAAATTGCTTCCTAATTCATTTTTCTACTTCTGTATCTCCAGTAACCAAAATATTTTGTAAACAACTGCTATATTGAACTTCCCAAAGCCAAGCAGGATTACATCACTCCCTTGATAAAAAAAAAAAGAAAAAGAAAAAGAAAGATACTTTTCGAAAGAAGATAAAAGGAAGGCCAAGAGACATATGAAAACATGCTCAAAATCACTAATTCTCAGAGAGATGCAAATCAAAACAACAATGCAGTACCATCTCACACCTGTCAGACTGGCTATCATCAACAAATCAACAAACGACAAGTACTGGTGAAGATGTGGAGAAAAAGGAACACTCGTGCACTGCTAGTGGGAATGCAAACTGGTGTAGCCACTGTGGAGAACAGTATGGAGTTTCCTCAAAAAACTAAAAATGGAACTCCCATTTGACCCTGTGATCCCACTTCTAGGACTATATCCCAAGAAACTAGAAACACCAATCAGAAAGGATACATGCACCCCTATGTTCATAGCGGCACAATTCACCATAGCTAAGATTTGGAAACAGTCTAAGTGCCCATCAGCAGATGAGTAGATTAAAAAACTGTGATAAGTCCTCATCATTTACTTCAAGGTAGGTATCATTGTTTTTGCATATGATCAAAGACCAAATCAGAGGAGATAAATTCAAGACAACTATTTCTAAAAAGATATCGATGTCAAAACATTTTTCTGAGTGAAACCCTTATGAACAGGTCATTTCAAGATTTTTAGGATATGATCTTTTAAAACAAATAACAAATGGAAGAAATAATATTTAACATCTTTCCACTTCTTTCTTTATTGTAGTATATTATACATAATGTAAAATTTACCATTTTAACCATCTTTACGTGTACAATACTATGGTATTAAGTATATTAACATTGTTGTGAAACCATCACCACCATCCATCTCCGAAACTTCTTCATCTTCCCCTACAGAAACTCTGTACCCATGAAACACTGACACACCATTCCTCCCTTCCCTAGCCTCTGGCAACCATCATTCTATTTTCTGTATGAATTTTATGACTTTAGCTACCTCAAAAAGTAGAATCATATATGATTTGTCCTTTTGTAACTGGCTGATTTAACTTTGTATCATGTCTTCAAGGTTCATCCATGTGGTAGCATAAGTCAGATATTCCTCTAAGACTGAAAACTATTCCATTGTATGTATACACCACATTTTATTTATCAATTTGTCTATTGATGGACACTTGGGTTGCTTCAACCTTTGAACTATTATGAATAATGCTTCTTTGGCCATGGGTGTACATATATCTATCTATTCCCTTTTGTTTTAAGGTATAATTTATTTTTCTAGATTCTAACATTAAAATAAATACTGTTGACAATAAAATATACATGCTGTCAAATAACCTTATTTATTTCTTGATGAACATAATACATTGGAGAACAAAATAAGAAGTGATTAAGTTTTCCATTGCAGTGATATTGAAGTGGCATATTTATTTTCAATGCTACAATGTTTTTATTTTTCTTCCAAGAGCAACTAAATATATAAGTAAATATAGGATTTGTGTATAAGGATTAAACTAGTCTTCAAATGAAAAACAAACCCAGCTACTATATGGATATCCACTTACGTAGTTCTAAAAGTAGCTAAGTATTAAAGTAGTATAATTAAAAATCTTAATCAATTGATACTTTTATGAAATAGGCCAATCATTACTATATATAATCATTCCATAAAGTGACTCAATTTTGTTTTCTAATTATAAGACTGTTTCATTTTCTTTCATTACCTTATTACAGGGAATTCAGAAAATAGAGCAAACATAATCAAATCCTGCAACCCTATCACCAGATAACAAGTGTTTTGGTTTCTACCTTTATAGTCTTTTTAAAAATATATATATTTTTATTAAATTCAGAGAGGAAGGGAGAGGGAGAGAGATATAGAAACATCAGTGATGAGAGAGATTCAATGATATGATTCCATCTGAACTCCCTCTGCTGGGGACTGAGCCCACAACCTGGTATGTGCCCTGACCAGGAATTGAACCATGACCTCCTGGTTCATAGGTCAGCACTCAACCACTGAGCCATATCAGTTGGCCTACCTTGTCAGTCTTTTTTTTCCTAAGCATATTTTCACTAATGTTTGAAAATATTTCTGATGATGATGACTCTGCCTCCTCCATAGCCTCCTCCTCCTACTCTTTTTATAATAAACAATGTGTTGAGAGCATTTCTCCTTATTATTATGACACTAGAGGCCTGATGAACAAAAATTTGTGCACTCGGGGGGGGGGAGGGGGTCCCTCAGCCCAGCCTGTGCCCTCTCACAATCTGGGACCCCTCGGGGGATGACTACCTGCTGGCTTAGGCCCGCTCCCCAGGGGATTGGGCCTAAGCTGGCAATCAGACCTCCCTATGGCAGCCCGGGAGCCCTTGGGGGATGTCCACTTGCCAGCAGGGAGCAGGCCTAAACTGCAGTCAGACATCCTTAGTGCTGCTGAGGAGGGAGAGGCTCCCACCACCACCGCTGTACTGGCAGCCATCAGCCTGGCTTGTGGCTGAGCAGAGCTCCCGCTGTGGGATTGCACTGACCACCAGGGAGCAGTTCCTGCATTGAGCATCTGGCCCCTGGTGGTCAGTGTGTGTCATACTGACCAGTCATTCCCAGTCGTTCTCCTGTTAGGGTCAATTTGCATATTACCTTTTATTATATAGGATAGAGGCCTGGTGCATGGCTGGGGGCCAGCTGGTTTGCCCTGAAGGGTGTCCCAGATCAGGGTGCAGGTCCCGCTGGGGTGCCTGGCCAGCCTGGGTGAGGGGCTGATGGGTGTTTGCAGCTGGTCACACCCCCTTCAGGGTGGGGGTCCCCACTGGGGTGCCTGGCCAGCCTGGGTGAGGGGCTGATGGGTGTTTGCAGGCTGGTCACATCCCCTTCAGGGTGGGAGTCCCCACTGGGGTGCCTGGCCAGTCTGGGTGAGGGGCTGAGGGCCGTTTTCAGGCTGGCCAAGCCTCCCTGGCAACAGAAATTTCCAGCCTCTCCTTTTTTTCTTTCTTCTTTTTTTTATTCTGGGATTTATTTACCTTCTATAATTGAAACTTTGTAGCCTGGAGTGGAGCTCAGAGCCGGCCAGGACGGGCCTCCTGCTCGCTCCAGCTCTGTGGCCACGGCCGGCTGAAAGCAGGTATCTGGGGTTTATTTACCTTCTATAATTGAAACTTTGTTGCTTTGAGTGGAGCTCAGAGCCAGCCATGGCAACTGGGAAGTTTGGCTTCCTCCATTATTTTTTATTTATTTTTTATTTATTTATTTTTTATATATATTTTATTTATTTTTTACAGAGGAAGGGAGAGAGACAGAGAGTTAGAAACATCGATGAGAGAGAAACATTGATCAGCCGCCTCCTGCACATCTCCCACTGGGGATGTGCCCGCAACCCAGGCACATGCCCCTGACTGGAATCGAACCTGGGACCCTTCAGTCCGCAGGCCGACGCTCTATCCACTGAGCCAAACCGGTTTCGGCGGCTTCCTCCATTATTGGGGCAACAAACCTCTTGCTTACGCCAGCTCTGTGGCTGCTGGCCGCCATTTTGGTTGGGTTAATTTGCATATAGTCGCTATAATTGGCTGGTGGACATGGCTTAAGGCATAGTGAAGGTATGGTCAATTTGCATGTTTTTCTTTTATTAGTGTAGATTGTAAGCAGTCCAGTTTTCAATGACAAATATTTAAGACATAGTATGACCTGGTACTTAAATGAGGCTTTGGAAGGGAGATTGCAGGAGGTCATATTTGCTCTGCCATTTGCTAGCTGTGTGATCTTAGATAAATTATTCAATCTCTCAGCCTCCTTTGATTATCCTAACAGTGAGATAATACAGTGGCTGTGAATACTCAAATTATTATTATTATTAATGAATACTACTTAAAATAGTACCTGGCACCAAAAAATACTTAAAGAGTTTGTTATTATTATTTAGCATAAAATCTCCTTTTAAATTCTGTTCCATATCATATATAGATAATATATTGTAAATTATTTAGTTATTGAATAACTTGAAAAACTTTTGGAAATCTGTATGGTCCTATATGAATTACTGTGATTCTAACATGTCAGCATGCATAGAAATCACTGGGGAGTTGAATAAAAATGTGCTCCCTGAAATGCTGACTAGGAGGGTCTGGAGTGAGACCATAGAGGCGTAGTGCTGAGTTTTTAAAACCCTAATTTGTATTTACAAAGTATGACACTGCCATCCAAGAGGTTGTGATTCCTTTAATATTTCTGATCTTGGAGTAATTCTTCACTCTTCTATCTCAAGAATACATTTCTTTCAATCTGGATGCCTAACAACCATATGCTTTAAATTATTAATTTTTTTCCTTTCTAAAGGATAATATTAACCAGGCATAAGTTTATTCCAAATTGCATTGTTTTAAAATGCCCAGATGCAATGAATAAATAATGTTTAGACCAAAATAACATTATTCTGTTAGAGCTTCTCTTTTGTGGCAAAAAAGTCGCTGGGCTCTTATATATATAGATATATGTATGTATATATGTGTATGTACACATATATACATACATATGTATATATATAGTTATATATATACTAGGGACCCAGTGCACAAATTTATGCACCTTAAAAGGAACTGTGGGCCACAAGGCTGCCATGGGCACAGGGACGGGTCTTGGCCCACCCTCTGTGCCTCCACCCTGCCCCTCCCATTGAGGTCCCTGGTCCCCTGTTTGCCAACAGCCCTGCTCCCCCTGCTGTGGCTCCCATGTACTGACGGCACCAGCCCCGCTCACACCCACTGACAGTGTGGAGCGATTGGGGCTGGCACTGGCAGTGGGTGCGAGCGCCCAGTGCTACCACAGTGTTTGGGAGCAATGAATTTTCAGTAACCACCAGAGGCTTGCCCTGATGACAGTGACCAGCACTCTACCTTGGTCTGGCTCACCTGCTCCACCATCCTGCTGCGGCTAATGCCTGCCATGTTCCGCGCACACCCCCCGGTAGTCAGTGCACAACAGTGACCAGTTGTTTGGTTGTTCCGCTGTTCAGTATATTTGCCTATTAGGGTTCTATATATCTATCTATATCTATATCTATATCTATATCTATATCTATATCTATATCTATATCTATATCTATATCTATATCTATATCTATATCTATATCTATATCTATATCTATATCATCATCTATATGTATATGTATATGTATATGTATATCTATATCTATGTCTATGTCTATATCATCATCTATATCTATATCTATATCATCTATATCTATATCTATATCTATATCTATATCTATCTACATATATATATATTTCATATATTTCTTTATTGGTGAGGGTGAGAAGGATTCAGGGACATCAGATAGGAATTAAATTTTTTTTCAGGATCAGTAACATAATGGACTGTGAGCCAAGTAGAAAAAATGGACCTCCTGGCTGCCCTGCCTTTATTTGGAAATGTTTATATATGGGTTTGTCATTGCCAAGATCGGGTAGAGCTACTAAGAGATAGCATTCGAATCGAGCATTCATCTTTTCTTTCCCCTTTGCTGTGTTCAAATAGAGAAAGTTACTGTTTACTGCATATTTTTAGAAAAATTTTCTCCTTTGTCCTTGAGTAGCTACAATAAAGCTCTGAAAGACAAAAATAATCAATACTCATATTGGACCAGTCAAAATTCCTCTTCAACTAATTTATTTAGTGCACTGTTCACATGTTCCGAAATAAATGTGGAGAGGCAACAATTTGGAGACATTGTTCTGCTTCAGTCAGATTCCTTTTAGGAGCTGCCTAGTAGTTCATGAAGAGAGGCCGCCGCCCCCCCCCCCCCCCCCCCGGCTGGTCCTGACAGGGGCTTCTGCAGGTGTGTGATAGGTGTGTGATTCTCTCCTAAGATGGCCATGGCCAAGCACACACAAATAGGAGCACCACCCTGAGTCCCCGCTAGTCGGAACCTCAAAAGTTTTCACTTGTGATAAATTGGACTCTTTGGAACATAATTTCTTTTTGGAGATTATTTTAAAAACACTTAAGTGAAACCACATCTTTACAACCCGAGTATCTAGTGTATCCTTTTGAGACGAGGCAACATCAATGATGTTGTTTGACCTAGACAAGTTTAGACACAGCCAACAGGAATGGAATCCCTATGGAAGAGTGTTTTATTTTTATCGCGCTCTTGTCGCCAATACTTTGGTATTTTCCATTCCTGTTCTTGTATTACTAGGAAACAAATTTGCTATTCAGTGCTGAACTCTGGAATTAACTGATTCAAGGTAACTGGGAATTAGTAGGGACTGCCATCTACCCACCTCATTTGGAGGTGACGGTATTTTAAAATAAGTAGGGGCTTTAGTGTCAGAAAGACTTAGTTTCAGACACTGGCTGTGCCTCTTTGTAGATACGTGATCTTGGAAAAGTTGTTTAGCCTTTCACAGATTTAGGTCAATGTATAAAACTGGATGTTAATGTCTGATTCATGTAAGTATTAGGAGAGGAAATGAAATAAAGAACGTGGAACTCCTATGGTTTGTTGTAGCACAGAAATTCATTAATGGTAGGTAAGATGAAATATTAGCCCAGAGAGGGTAAGTAAAAACATAACTGAAAAAATCTGTGGGGATAACAAACGAAATTTCAGAAGACTTTGGACTGTCTATTGGATTTCAGGTAAGCATGTGTGCATACACATGTGTGCACACATGTACACACACACATAAACTTAAGTGACTAGCCTTCTGGTCTCACTCTGAAGCAGATAAGGTAAGCAAGAGTCTTCTCTAGTTAGTAACTAGCAATGTAGCTATGGAAGTCTTGCTTTATCTATTTATCAGCAATAGCCTTGGACCTTAAATATTTTCATCATTATTAAGTATACATGTGTAGTTGTGGTAGTTTTTCTACTATTCCTTAGAGGAAGTAAGTCATTTTTCAGAGATCAAAGGACTGCTTCCCTCCTTGAATAGGGCTGGGTAAGGCCTTGTTTGACAAGATCTTGGCTTATTTTATGAATGTTTGGATTTTCCAGAGGGACTTTTAAAGATTACATAGTATCTTACAGCGATACCAGCTCCTATGGGTATTCAGAAGAAAAGGGAGAATTTTGTTTCTATAGCTCCTTCAATACTGCTATGTCCTCGGAGGGTGAAACCTGGTGGATAGTTGATATCAAATGACTCTGGCTAATGCATCATTCTGGCGGTCTCATGCTTGACTAGAGAATGAGCATATCTTATTTTAACTTTGCAAACCAGCGAGTACATATTTGAGACCTCCCACAAGAATGGCGATATCCTTAGACTAATTCAGAGAGACTGGGCCTGTCAGGGTCTCCGGAACTTTGACCACAGTAATGAGAGAATACGCCTGGGCTCTTGGGACTGTCTCAAATCTTGCTTCATTCTGGGTCCCTTTTAACTCTGCATGTTCTACTTTGAGCAATTGCATCCACATTCATGACTTCAGCCTTCCTGCCTACGTAAATTCTCCCAAATATATAACTCAGCTCAGATCACAGGCTTTTTACACTCAACACTTCCACAAGCAGACCTTCCCTTCACCAAGTCAACCCCAGCCAATTCCTCTCTCCTTCTCTACTTTGGTTAATGGCACCTGGGAATTATCCATTACTTCCCCCTCCTCCCTCATTTTGCCCTCCTGCTCGCTGTCACTAACTGATGTGGATCTGGTTCCCAAGAATCTCTGCATTCTGTCCCAGCCTCTGAATCCCATGGACTCTGCCCCACCTCATTGCAAATATGGTGATAGACTTTTACCTGAACTCGGTACCAAAGTTCATTCATCTTCATATTGCTTCCCAGACACATTACCTGTCCAGCCAGCATCTGGCCCCTTCTTTCCAGTCACATCAAACTTTTTTTTCTCCGAATGGGTGATATCACTGAAATGAATTCCTCTGTTTCTTTAAAATCCAGCTTTATTGTTAAACCTACAATGCCTCCAACTGTTGGCAAACTTATTCTTTATGATTCAACTAAACGGCATCTTCTCAGTGAAATGTTCCTTGACCCAGAAAGCGTTAAAGCCCTCTCCTTTGGACAATGTCCATCGAGGCATGAGTCATACTTAGTAAAGGGTGTTTCCCTGTCCTGCCTCCCAGCAGATCGGAAGATCCCTGTGAGCAGGTATACTGTTGCACCTAACTAACTTCTTGGAACCCAGGAAATATGATTTTCATAAGCTCCAATAATGCTTAGGGGTCACCAGTGGTCTCCAATATTCAATTATGAGGTATCACTGAGTTGGTGGGTAAGGCAGGAGTAAGTGGGAGGGTGTTATAGGAGATCATCATTGTAGGGGCAGAGAAGAAGGAGTAAGAAGTAAGATGGAGTAATACTTTGGAATGAAGTGCACTTGATTACAAGTGGAACTAGAGGGGGAAAAATGGTATCCTACAACTTTAGTCTGATTTGTTGTCAAAATTTAGTTTGTACCAATCTAAAATGACATGTATTCTCACATATTTAAAAAATTTTAATGGGATAGTTTTACAACAATAAAAATTGTGTTTTCAAGTGAAAAAGACAGAATTTGTTCTATTTTCAAGAAACCTATCACTCACTAAACGCAAGCAGGGGGTGCAGTAAATAAAGTCTTATTGAAAAGACAAGTCTCAGACAAAAGTGGGGACGCATCTTAGGTTATTTGTCCATCTCACTAGGGTGTTAGCCCACACAAGACCCACTACAGAGATGATTTCTGCCCTAACGTTGTTACATAGTTGTTGTTAGACTAATCACCTGGGGTGCAATCAATGCCATACAAAGTGTTTTTCTCTGAGTTTTGAGTGAATTAGAGTGCAGACAAATGAACCAGCAGAAATGGAAGGAGAAATTCCATCTCTGTATTTTCTTCAAGTAGACCAGGGTTCAGTTTGACTTGAAATGTAGCAAATTAAATAGAAGAGAAAGAGGAACATTCCAACTTTGCTCTAGACTCTAGTATGAAGCAAAATGAGGCAGTAGCAGGATACTGAGTGTTGTTTTTCAGGCTGTGAGAAGGGAGTGTTATCCTTCTTAGTAGTGCTAAAACTGATGATCTGGAATGTTCTCAGCAACCCTGAATGTTTTGCAAGTCCAAGTGGTTTGAATTTAGACTAGGAACTACCCAGGGAGCCTACAATCTCAATTGGGCACATGACATTCCTTTTCCATTGACTCCCACAAGCAATCATTGAGTGCAGACCATGTTCCAGGCACTGTGCTAGTCAGTGCTGGTACAAAAGTGAATGAACGCAGGGGACTAATACTATAGGTAGGACAGCAAAGCACAGAAACAGATAACTTAATGCAATGCAATAAATGCTGAGTTCCTTAGCTCAGTGGTCGGCAAACTGCGGCTCATGAGCCACATGCGGCTCTTTGGCCCCTTGAGTGTGGCCACGAAGTTTCAATCGCACTGTACGTGCACACCCACACATGGTATTTTGTGGAGGAGCCACACTCAAGGGGCCGCAGTTTGCTGACCACTGCCTTAGCTCAAATCAACTTGTTCTGAAAATCTTAAAGGTTGCCAATCAAATAGTAAAGGCAGCTCAAACCGTTCATTCTAGCTTCCCAGTTTTAATTCTCATTACTATTTCATTTCATTCTTCCCATTCAGATCCAAACAATATTTCTCTTTTGTGAGCCTCATTGTCTGTCTCCCACCTTTCACTTTCAATCTCCAAGCCATAATATCTCCTTCCTCTCATTTCTGTCCATCTTTCCTAACCCAAGTCAATCCTTTGGTCTTTTGCAGCACCATATGGTATTCATCAGTTTATTTAGTATTAACTTGTCTGAAATGGAAATTTTGATTTCTACTTCCAATTTTCTTCCTCATAAATCTTCCCCCCATCTCAAGAAATGGCAGCTTCAATCTGACTATATAAACCCAAATTCTGGAACCTCCTTTTTTGAGCACCACCACATATCCAATCCATCTGTGAATTCTGCCTGTTAAACCTTCAAACTGTATCCAGATTTTGACTACTTATCTCTGCCCTGCTCCCTCTCTTCCCCAGCTCTGGCCTCAAAGCACAGTTATCTGAATAACCTTCTACCTGGTTTGTTCTCTCCATCTTTGCCTTTCTTCAGTCTATTCAGTAATTCTTTCAAGGCATAAGTTAGATCATGTTCTTTCTTGTTTAAAATGTTAAATTCTTAGAATGGCTATAAATTCCCATGTAATGTGGGCCTTTCCCTCCCCCAGCAAGTCTTTTAACTTTCACTTCCTTTTACTCTCTCACTCCACTCCAGCTACTCTATAGACTCCAGGAAAGCCAACTTTTATTTTGCTCACAATCAGTGCTTAAAACAATACCTGGCATAGTCCTACTAGTAATAATAACTGGCTTACATACACTGATTTTGAGTGCAACAATATCTTATGTTAATATCCTACACTGAGTAGCCAGATTATTATAACTGGCCAGATTATTATGACCACCCCATCAGTACTTCATTGACACTTCCAAAAATACTAAATATTGAACACTTCCTAAGCAAATACTCTCAAGGTTTTATTATTATTATCATTTGCATAACTAATTCACTTCATTGTACTGATGGGGTGGTCATAATAATCTGGCCAGTCATAATAATCTGGCCACTCAGTATATATTACCTTATTTATTTCTGAGAGAGAGGCATGGCTATTATGCTAATTTTGAAGACAACAAATTGAGGCACAGAGTGGTAGGAAGCACTCAATAAATGTTTATTAAGTTATCTCATTTAAATAATAGTAATTGAGTGTGAACACTGAAAGCCGGTTCCCTAACTTGAAAAATCAGAGATGTTAGTTTGCATTCCTCAAGGAATTTTATAAAAGGAAGGAAGGCATGAATAGGTTAATATATGAAAGTGTTACTTAAATATAAAGCCCCAAATAACTTGTTCAGTAGCCGATGCTAGAGACAATTTTAATCCTTTTTTACTTGGACTTTTTTGGTTGACAAATGATAAAACTCTGACTTGGAATCACTGACTGGCAGGCTCAGCTAGCACTTCCTCCAGGAGACTGTCTGGTGAACTCCTTATGCTCCGTTGCCCCCAAGCCCAGGACATGTTACTACTCCTGGACTTGACACACCTTCCACATTCCTAGTCTGCTTATCTTCCTCCCCCATCACACTAGGAACCACCTGAGTACAGGAATATTGTCTCATTCACCTCTGAATTGCAAAAGCCACGCACACAGGATATGCCAAATACAAATTCTTTAATGAATGGATAATCCAACTTCACACATTGTGACTAACAATTTAAATGAATATAATATTTGAACCTAAATAATGGGCATTAAACTATATATCCAGGAAGAAAAAACATACTTTGATTTCCTTAGTTGGATTAAAATAAGTGTCCTATTCAGATTAATTATCACAAGCTAATGTCTTCCATAAAGACACTTGTGATAACTCTCCTTCTGCTGTTTTAGTAGCTCTCCCATCAACCAGACCTGAATTCCATTTGCAATAAAGTCAGAGAACGACGAGGAGCATTACAAATTTTGGAGATGGATTAACTGCTCTGGAAGCATAATTCTCACAATTTAATTCAAAACAAAGACATAATTTAGAGACATTAAACTAGAAGAGCCTGAATTGCACACTAACACAGCTGTGAAGGTAACTCTGTAAACTTGGTTACTGATTTTTCATTTATTTCTGACTGTTGTAACTGGATTTTTATACTTCACTGCTATCAGGCTATTTCAAACTTGTCAGAATATAAAGTCAAAAGAGTATCACAATGGCGAATGGAAAGAACATAAGATTAATTTCAAGTGGAAAGAAGGCGTTTTATAAATGAACGTGAAATGCCTGGGGGCCTACTAAGAACGCAGGCCACACACTAGTCGTTCAGTTTCGATTCTAATGCACACAGCATGCCATGGCCTTGGGAGAAAACCCCACATCAAATGTCATTGGAAGGTGCTCAGCCAGGCACATAGAGAGGCACATCGCACCAATGATATTTGACAACCCTGGCGGTGCTTTTTCTGCTTCAGCGGCTAACTTGTTCAGTCGGGGTGAGCCAACACACAAATAGTTCATAAATAACTAGGCTGTCACAGTCAGAGAAAGACAAATACCATGTAATCTCATTAATATGTGGAATCTAATGAACAAAACAAACGGACGAACAAAATGGCATCAGAGACATGGATACATGGAACAGGCTGACAGCTGTGGAAAGGGAGGGGGGGTTGAGGGGCGGGATGAAAGAAGGTGAAAGGATTTAAATATATACATATATTAATACACACACACACACAGACACACATATAGCATAGACACAGACAGCAGTGTGGTGATGGAAAGGGGGCTGGGGTGGGATAAGCAAGCCAACCTCACTCCTTGACAAACTGTGGTTTGAGCTCTTGTTAGGAGTATGTGTGTTTTGGAAATCTCCCACTGTAATTATAATTTTGTGTAATACAAAAATAGTATTACAGAGGATGTCCACTTCATGAACAAACAGATACTGTCATGTTGACATCTCTGCAGCAAGACAAGCACTCTCACCCTGCTCTGAGCATCCGCTGTCATACATACAACCGAAGCCTGGCCCATGCCTTTCCTCTCCCTCTCTCCTCAGAGGTTATCACTTCCCTAAAGTCAGTATATATTTATACCTGTGCATAATTTTATTTATTTATTTATTTTTAAAATATATTTTATTGATTTTTTACAGAGAGAAAGGGAGAGGGATAGAGAGTTAGAAACATCGATGAGAGAGAAACATCGATCAGCGGCCTCCTGCACACACCCTACTGGGGATGTGCCTGCAACCAAGGTACATGCCCTTGACCGGAATCGAACCTGGGACCCTTGAATCCGCAGGATGATACTCTATCCACTGAGCCAAACCAGTTAGGGTGCATAATTTTATATTTTATAGAATAGATCATGTATCTATGCAAATGATATATATATATATATATATATATATATATATATATGTATATATATATATATATAAAATATTTTCTAGGCTTAGAATATTTTTATAATTTTGTATAAGTGCATTTTTTACATTTAATACATATTTACAACTTTAAATCATTTCATACCTTCTTTTTCCAACTTGCTCTTTAACAAATCATTATGCTATTATAATTTATTATGGTCAATACATGTAAGTATAGTTTATTTGTTTTAATTTGCATTCATTGTCCTACTGTGTGAACACAGTTTATCTATTTCCCTACTAAAGAATAATTGAGTGTTGCCCAGAGAGCATGGCTTGATGGTTAAGCATCGACCAGGAGGTCATGGTTTGATTCCTGGTCAGGGCACATGCCTGAGTTGTAAGCTTGATCCCCAGTGTGGGGTGTGCAGGAGGCAGCTGATCAATGATTTTCTCTCATTATTGATGTTTCTATCTCACCCTCTCCCTTCCTTTCTGAAATCAATAAATAATATTTTTTAAAAAAGAATAATTGGGTGTTGTTATGTTTACTCTTACAAAGGGAGCTGACTTGAGCATCCTTGCATATAACTCCTTATGGAAATATGCCAGAGTTTCTCTAGGGAATTCATCACCTTGTAAACTTGCTGAGTCATAGCTCATAAGCATGTTCGAATTTACCAGGTATTTTGAAGGTTTCCTCTGTGGTAGTACTAATTTATACTTCAACCAGCAATGTAGTGAGCTTTTACATCTTTTCTTATATTTATTGGCATTCTAAATTTTTTCTCAATGGTATGTGTATTATTTTGCCTATGTTTATTCTGGGCATTTCCCGCCCCCTCCCCCGCCCCCCCTCCCCCCAATATATTTTCTTAATCTTGACTTGTCCTTTTCTTTTAGTTTCCTTTCATACAAGTTTTTTTTCTTTAACCCTAGTGGAGTCATCTGTAACAGTCATTTATTTTATTGTGTTTGCTTTCTTGTTTCTCTTGATTAAAAAATATTTTCTTAACGGGGAAGCTGCTCAAGGCCTGGGAAGACTGGTGGACCCAACATAGGACTACTCTGAGTGCAGGCTTTACTTATCCACCAAGATCTACCACATCCACTGGGGCCTCTCACCAGGCCTCTCCCAAAATGGTCCCTGCCTCTTCCTAGCTCACGAAGCAAAAATTCCTGCACATGGTGGTCCTTTCAAGACCCCAGCAGCACATGAAGTCTCAGCTGTTGCTTGGGTCTCATATAGCAGCAGAGATATGCTCAAGCTATCATCTTGACACAGTTCCCTAACTGTTATTCTCTATCTCTGCTCAGTTTCTTTCATAGCACTTATGATGTGTGTTCATGTAGCTATTACTTTTTACTTGTCTTCCAAGAATTTTCTAGTAATGATCTCTATCACTGCACACGTGGTTTTCTTTTGAGGTGCATGTATCATTTGTTACTCATTTATTGTATGACATCTGCTCTATTCTGCCAGTTCCTTGAGAATAGGGATCATGCCTGTTCATAGTTATACTCCTGTGATTAGCATGCTGCCTAGGATATAGTAGATATACAAAACCTTTATATTAAATTAATTAATGAATGATTGCATCTTTTCACTATACCTGGAGAGTTGCTATTCAGTGACGCTAACCAAGGTTACATCTTGCAGAATGAGCTGGAGATAAATGGATAATCTGTTTCCTTTGTGGAAACAGATTAACCAAAAGGACACGTCTGGATAAAAGGCCGTCTGATTTCCCCTTTTAGGTGGTGTCTACAGAACCGTCAAAATTTCCCCTCAACATCTATGTTGAATCTGCACCTATATCCCAATATATAGACACTTGAGACATACTTTATTACACTATTAGTTTTAGTAGGAAAAAAATGTAATGCCAATGTATATACTACTATTTTGTAGAGAAAATTGAGATATAAAGAAACTAAGTTTTAGGTCACATAGTCACTCTGCTACCATGTAAGACAATAAGAAGCTTATAATGAGAAGCACTCCTTTATAGCAGAATGAATCCAATGGTAAAGCAGTCACTGAGGTCTTAGAAGCTCCCAAGGAAAACTACCAAAAGTACTTGAATTGACAGAGAATATTAGAGAAACAAATTATAAAAGGCAATTTATAATTTGATAGGGAGGACACACTAGAATAAAGAGACACATCAGGACCAATTCCTAGATAGAGGTGAGTAGGCCTCATGTATAACTTGGAAAAAAAGTGAATTTATGATATAATGTCTATGTTGCATTGCATAGTTAAAAATGTAGTAATATAATTTTTTCTTTTCTTTGTAGATTTTATATACAAGCTTTAAAATATGTAGAGGTATATGGTCTTTCCTGAAAGGGGAGAAGAGATGAGGGAGTTGAGGAGGATCCAATAGCTTTGTGTACAGATCTGCACAAGTGCAAACACATGCATATACACAATTGTATATATAATTGCATATTACATAGCTTTTCCAACCTGTCTCTTACTATTTAAATCTACTCAGTCCCAAACTTTGTTAGGTTTCTTAGAGATCCATTCCCACCACACTCGGCCTCCTCACTGCTCAAATATATAATTCTCTACCATCTAAATAAATTTGCAGCATTATTTTACCCTCTTTTTCTCATTTAATAGCAATAGTTTTTCCTTCAATCTGCTCTCATTGTAAAGCTACAACTTGTCTGTAGATGTTTTCTAGTCTCATGTCCATTGACAAGACTCCTAAACTACCTGACCCATCTGTCATCTTACTAGTAAACTATTTAACAAGATATTGACAGGGGAAGTGACCAACTCCATTAGTCTAACAGTTTCCATGTAGCTGCCAGGTTGCCTCTCTGGAGACTTGACAACCAAGCAGAAGACTGAGAGGTACTGTTTAGATCCCAGTGCCTTTAAGAAAATAGTCTAAACATTGCCTTGTGTCTTCCCTGCTAATTCATATGCAACTATTTCTCATCAAGTTTTCACTTGTGAGATAACCTAAATATTCAACCCTGCCATCTTTTTGTGATTTTTTTTTGTCCTAGAGATCAAAGAAAATGTATTTATTAGTATACCCATCAGCATCAATTGTGATTTCTTTCGGATTCAGATTTAGGCACATAGTTTAATGTACTGAATGGCTTCTCTTTCTGTTTCACAAGAGAAAATTTTCCAATTCTCTTTGGACCTGACGGTTAATTAATAATCATCAAATCTGTTTTTCCTTGGTGCCAATTCATTTAGATAAAAAATGAAATGCTCAGTTAATCATATTGAGATTGGTGGTTGTCAGACATCCAGATAGATGTCCCCTGATAGCCAGATGTTTGGTACAGTAAAAGAAATGAGCAACCTGCATAATTCTCTGTTTTTGTTCAAATGCATGCTCTTATATAAGTGACGTTTTGATGTTTTTGTCCAAATAAAATGATCTCCAACTACAAGGATTTTATATTCCTGCAACGATGTTATATACGATGCCCAGGATTAAACTGATCGCGAACAGTGTAATCACTGTAGTACCTGTCAGATTCACTGAGGCTGAGCTGATGGCAGGAGAATGTTGGGTGGTAGATGGGTGCTCTGGAATGTCTACGTATTAAATGTGTGTGAACGTCTACCCAGTCCTCAGTCTGTTTTCCTATAGGACCCAACAATGTAATATTGGACTCAAATGAGTATCATTGAAATGCTTGATCTCATTGAAAGAGAAGATTTATTGTTGAAGAAGTGAAGGTTTTCCTTTCTAATAGTGACTCCTATAAGAGGAATGGAAAACATAGTACTATGATTTTAAGGCTTTTTTCATCCATAACAATCAGCAACCATCTGAAAGTACCGATCTTGTTTTTAAAACATCCTCTCTGAGTCAGCAGAAAGGACAGGTGGCCCATATTTCATGTCTATGGATCTGTCCAATGTTAATAACAACAGCTACAACCTTAAGACCTAAAGCCTCCTTTATCACGTCAGTGTGTTTCATTTTAGTGTATGTCAATGGCAAATGGTTCTTTGAAATTATTGTGGCCTTTTAAAAGAATAAAGTTACTTATTTTTACATCTCTTACATAACATTCAGCAGTTTCTGTGGCTGATAGAGAACATTATTATGATTAAAAATGAAAATAAAACCTCACACCACTAAGTAATTAAGCTATCCTAAAATATCATTTAAAACATCATATTCAGACATATTGATTTGACATATCTGTGTATAAAAAAGTTAGTAAACTTTACATTCTAAACAAATAATCCCACAAATACATGACAACCATTTTATAAAGGTCTAAGGTTTTATAGCCTGGACTCAGGGTTCTTTGATATAGCTTCTCCATACATCAGAGGATCCATTTAAGTCACTGTCTTCAATATGGATTATACATCAAAGTAAAAATTATTACTCTGTTGATCTCTGCTGTAGGGAGATGTTAAAATCAGTAGGACTATTCTTCTCATGTTCTTTATAACTTGTGACAATAATTTCCATATTAGCCTTGTTTCACTGTGGTTATATGTTAAATATGTTCTATTCATTCTTCATTTTTCAAACTTTGTTGGGTATTCTGAATTGTCCTAACTCAGAAGGCTAAATATGCTGGGGATCTGATTGTAGCCTAATTCAGTGGAAAATAATACAATGCTTACTAAATAATAATACCAGAATAAATTCTGTATTCTGCATACTCATAAGTATAAACCTACTTTTGCCTCACTCTATATATAAAATTCTAGAGAGAGAGAGCATAAAATACAATCTTACAGGATATTTTGTACCTCAGGAAGAAGCCATGGGTTCTACATTTAAAAGGCAATGTATTAGTATCAGATAAAATAATGGAAAAGATAAAAGTCTTTTATTAAAAGCTTCTCAACTTCATCAGGATGTTGACTCAGGAACTGAAATATTGGATCCATCAAGTAAAAGTATAGAGAAGACAAATCCACTGGTAATCAATGTATATTTATACAGAAAATTTAAAATTATCCCAATTAATTAAAAACACACATTTATTTCAATTATTTGGGATCTCCTAGATGTGACTGGCTGATTCATTTTCAAATGTATTCTTTAAATATTATTAATTTATAGCTAATTCTGGAGTGTGAGCTTTATGATACAACTATTTCTCACATTTAATATTCTTATAAAGAAAAACAATGTTTTATACTTTCAGCATCCACTATGAAAAGCAAAAACAGAGGAACAGAAGTCAAAATTATGTTTCATCTTGATTTTGAAAAATTTAAAACTATGTATGTATTCACCTCCAAATCAGGCAATAAAGAATTAACAGAAAGTAAAAAGCTAACAATATATAAAATGTCACATAACTTCCTTTTAGGAAGTTTTAGTAATTCTCTTTCTAGCCTTAAAACTGATATATTTTGTTTAGAATCATATAATATATATTTATCTGTAATTCTCATTATTACCTCTTTTTATAGTTTTCTAGAAGAATGAGTACATGGCTATGAAGATAGAAATCCTCATAGAACATAATCATGCCTGGGATCATGTTCATTCTCTCTGACTCCATAGCTGTGACTTTTATAAAGAGGAGAGGATCTGCCAAATGTGATGAATAGTTGCATCACAGACTGCAGAGGTGTAGGTGACCTTGGAAATCAAATAGCCAACAACCTTCTTTTACAAATGAAAAAAGACTTAGGGATTGAGTGCACAGGGCTCATAGAAGAAATTGTAGATCTAGAACATAAATATTAAAGCATTAGAAGCACTTCCCCACAGCTAAAAGAGCAATTGCATGGTTCATCTTGAGATCTAGTCAGTCATGGATCTGTTTACTTACACTAAGAAAGGGTTCTTTGGCTACACGATGAATCAGGCCTCAGAGACAGACACTTGCTGGGAAGAAAGAGCTAATGGCTGCCAGAACCAGACAGAAAAAGCCTTCTTGGACTAGCACAAGGAGAAGTTCTAGTGGGTATAAGGTAGAAAGCTCAGAAGAGATGTAACAAAGTTGGAGCAGGTCCCATAGACTGAAAGGGGACATTCATTATGAAATTCAGAAGCCTTCCTGATTCTGGCTAGGAAGCAAGGGGTTGGATAAATTGAGAGGGAGGAACTCATATCTCTTTTGCAAAAGTACACAACAGTGAAGAGATTATAAATGTTTTAGTTAAACAAATAAGAGTTCTTCTAATGCCTGGTTCTGGAAGTCTGCAACAATATGTGTAGGGTGCCTTGAATTAGAGATTTTTGAGATGTAGGATATTTATAATGATACTAGTGGCCTGGTGCACGGATTTGTGCACATTGAAAGAAAATTAATTAGAAGGTGGCTGGCAGGGTGGGACTGAGCCAGATGGGCATGACACACCCTGGAGCCAACCTCCTGCAGTCCCTCCCTGGCAGGCCACACCTGGGGCAGTGCCAGGGCTTGAAGAGCGTCTGCAGTCACCGTAGCCAGTAGTAAACCAGATTTAGGGCCAACAGTGCCCCAGAAACAACATAACCCACAGCTGAAGGTGGAATCGTGCAGTCCTGTGAGGAATCAGGCTCCCTCCTCTGTGGTTCCGGGGTATGTCACCAGAGAACCACCACTGCCAAGTCACCACAGCTTGGCAGCTCCTGCATTGAGCGTCTTCCCCCTGGTGATCAGTGCGTGTCATACCTACCGCTGGTCGTCTGGTTGCTTAGCCTTTTATATATATAGATTTTTTATTTGGGGGTTCAGAGTAAGGGCATAGTAATTTTCATTCTCACTCTTTGGAAAACAAGAAGTGAGTAGTAATATCCAACCAGTCTCATTGCTGGGAACAAGAGAGAACTTATGCCCAAGTGCCCTTGCCCTGCCAAATCCATGGAGGGCAGAGGAGGATAGAAGGATCTGGAATCACATTCATGAATTGAGTTGAGTGCCCAGTAAGAATAGACCCATTCGTGATCCTCAAAGAAATTTCAGATGATCAGACACGCCATGACTATGTCAAGAAGCATGACCATAGGAGGATACAGGTCTAAGAGAAAAGTCAAGAATAGCAGTTTGAGAAATTGATTTGGGATGTCCCAGCTTAGGAGTGAATAAAACTTAGAGATAAAGAATCACCAATACTCTAACATTTAACTTCGAAAACTTTATCAGTAGGTAAAATCATCTCAACAACAAGACCAGAGACGAGAGAATGGGTGAATTTTTAGAAGAGTTAAACATAAGAGGAAGATAGAGCTCCAAGTTTTTAGGGGCTACAGTATTGGGAAGCCACCAGGTCAAAACTTCAGGCACCAGGATGGAGGCAGAACCTGAACACAAATGCCATACAAGTGTCCCTAGACACTTTTGGGTCTAGAGCTATTTAAATTCCTAATATTTAAAATTGGAGGTAGTGCTGAGTTCACGTGTTGGGGCTGTGTAGAGAGAAGGGTTGCAGGGGCAGGAGTTAGGTGAGACATAATGTCACATGGTGACCGATTTCCCACATGCAGAATGAGATTAACAAATTTGGGTGTTAGAATCCTGATATCTGGTGTTACTATGAGGTTAAACAACTACTAGTAAATCCACAGGATTTGGTTAGAAGTTTCATTAAATAAAAATATTCCCTGTATATTGGCCTCTGCTGCAAAATGTGTAGAAATCGAACATACAGAATGTAAATACATTATTATTTATGGATGGAAGCTAATGACTGCAACGAAAGCAGAAAATTTCAATTAAAGAAGCAAATGATTAAAATTGACAACACAAATGTAAATAAGGCCCAGATTAATTTAGTTGCTCATTTTTTCTTGTAGCAGATATTACTATGTATTAGTCTATAAGGAAGAGACAGTACACACACACATGCATACATGCATTTGCTGAGTGGCAGAGACAAAGAGGCAGAAAGACTAAGAAAGGTAGACAGAGAGATAGCTGCTATAAAACTAAAGATCATATTTTGAGTAATGCCAAGATTATTTCTACCTAATGATAAATTCTTCAAGGGCAACAAAAAATGTGCCTGCCCCTGTGTTCCCACACACAGGACTTTGTTCCCGCAGAATCCTACAATTTTCATGCCTCAGGGATTTTTCACGTATCTCCTTAGCCAGGAAAGCTCTTTCCACAGCTGGTGGTATTGGTCCCACGCTCACATCCTTCAGGTCTGTGATCAGATGCCTCTTTCTTGGAGAGTTCTTCCCTCTTATGTATGTAATAGTGACCCCACTCTTGTAGCATCCCCAGTTCTCCTAACCCTACTTTATTTTTCATCATAGTCTTTATCAACACACACATACTGCTTTTTGTGTGTGTGTATTTTTTGTCTTCCTTCCTTAGGGTTGTCAGATTTAGCAAATAGAAATACAGGGTACCCAGTTTTTTAATTTCTAATGTCAGATTAGAACATAAGACTTTCTAATATGAGTGTGTACTAAATATCTTATCAGAGATACTAAAATACTATCAGAGATACTAAAATACTATTAAGTACTTGTCATTAAGTACGCTGAAAACTTATTCATTGTATAAATATTCCAGCATTCCAAATACTGTCTTAAACACTTACCCTAAAAATGTATTTGTTGTTTTGTCCTGTGATTCAAATGTAACAGGGTATTCTGACCATCTTCTCCACTCCCCACAGAATTTAAGCCACTTGAGGGCAGAAAATTAGAACAGTATCTTATCTAGTACCAGGCATACTACAGGCTCTCACTAGATACTGGTTGAATGAATGCATTAATCATTCAATTTTCCTGAAATATTCCCATCCTGAAATTTTTATCCTGGTGAAATCCCTTATAGCCCATATTTATACAAATACAAGAGGCCCAGTGCACAAATTCCTGCATGGGTGGGGTCCAGCCAGCCCACCCTGATTGGAGCCAATCAGACCAAGCCAGCCATGGGGAAGGGACACAGGAGGTTGGCTGGCCAGCCCACCCCTGATCAGGAGGGTGGAAGGTGATCCGGGCGATCCGGGGCAGGGCCAGCCAGTGGGAGGGGCCATGGGTGGTTGGTGGGCCAGTCCTGGCCCCCATTGGGGGGGGGGTTTGATCTGGGGCAGGGCTTGCCTGGGGGAGGGGCTGCAGGCAGTTGGCCAGCCCAGCCTTCTGGTTGAACTCCTGGTCAAGGGGACAATTTGCATATTAGCCTTTTATTATATAGGATAACACTAGCAGTAATAATATTTCCTGGTGTCATGGGAAATGCCTTGTTTCTCTGCAAGGTCTAGCATATAGTTTGAAATTTGATTAATTCAATAAGTTTGTACTTTCAATTAAAAAAAAATTTAAAATATTTTTATGTACCATTTATGTAATCTTAAAGAATATAGGAAACTCAAAAAAAAGAGAATATTTTCAGGTTGGACAATCCTTGTACATTTAATATCTATGACAGATGAAATATGTCAATCTTACATATTCCTGCTATGTGTCATGCTATTTTCAAAAATTTCAAATTTTATTATATATGAATTATTGCTATTGAAGTTACTCTAGGACAGCGGTTCTCAACCTGTGGGTCACGACCCCTTTGGGAGTTGAATGACCCTTTCACAGGGGTCGCCTAAATACATCCTGCATATCAGATATTTACATTACAATTTATAACAGTAGCAAAATTACAGTTATGAAGTAGCAATGAAAATAATTTTATCGTTGGGGGTCACCACAATATGAGGAACTGTATTAAAGGGTCGTGGCATTAGGAAGGTTGAGAACCACTGCTCTAGGAGGTCATTTAATACTCTTCATCAGTTGTGGACAAGATTTTATCATCCATTTCATTAGTTTATCTATTAAAAAAGTCACCGGAAAGAGTGATTCCACAATTCCTATGATGAGTCTGTTTTAAAGGGCCACTGCTCCTTTTTATCCCTATCTTTAATTGCTAATTAAATCTGGTTTACCTTTTTATCTTGTCCAGATAAGATAATCCTTTTCATATTTGTAAATAGAATAATCAATGCTACAGATAATAAAATACTGAGACTCCTATATAATAAAAGCCTAATATGCAAATTGTCTCGGCTGGAGTTCAACTGATTGCTATGATGTGTGCTGACCACATAGCAGGCGTTGGTGACACAGCACTGGCAGCGGGCAGTGGTGGAGGCACTGCCAGCCCTGATGGGCCCTGATGAGAGCAGGACTGTGGCTGGATGGTAGAGCAGGTGAGTGGACAATGTCAGGCCAAGGCAGGTGTGAGTAGGGGCCTGACCACCCCACCGATCACCCCACAGACAGTGACCAATGGCAGCAGTCAGGGGCGGGGGGCAGGGCCGCCGCCTGGCTCCCAGGTGCTGAGGAAGCCAGGGCGGGGGGGCCCAACCACGATCACTTGCCCCACAGGTGGGATGGTGGAGCAGTTGAGGGGCGGCGCTGACACTTCCATTACAGAGAAAGGACAAATAGCCATCCTATATAATAAAAGAGAAACATGGTAATTAGCCGTAACTTCGCTACCCTTCCCATTGGCTAATCAGGGCGATATGCAAATTAACTGCCAACCAAGATAGTGGCCGGCAGCCAGGCTACTGACACAAACAGGAGGCTTGCTTGCTCCAGTGATGGAGGAAGCCAACCTTCCCCGCCTGCTGCTGCTGGGCTCTGAGCTGCTAAGAAACATTGTTACAAATATAGAAGTTAAACATTCCCCAGAAACCTGCTTTCAGCCAGCCAGGATCTCAGAGCTGGAGTCGCAACAAAGTTTCAAATACAGAAATTAAACAAAGCCCAGAAACCTGCTTTCAGCAGCTGAGGTCTCACAGCTAAAGCCGGCTCTTAGCTCCAGTGACAGCCATAGAAGGTAAATAAATACAAGAATTAAAAAAAAAGGAAAAAAGGAAAGGCTGGGAGCTTCAGTCACCCACCAGCCTGAAAACAGCCCTCTGCCCCTCACCCAGACTGGCCAGGCACCCCAGTGGAGACCGCCACCCTGAAGGGTGTGTGACCAGCTGCAAACAGCCATCATCCCCTCAGCCAGGCTGGCCAGGCACCCCAGTGGGGACCCCCACCCTGATCCGGGACACACTTCAGGGCAAACCAGTCGGCCCCCACCCGTGCACCAGGCCTCTATCCTATATAGTAAAAGGGTAATATGCCTCCCAGCACTGGGATCAGCGGAGCCTCGAGGCCTCCTGGCCCCTAGAGCAGCGTGACAGGGGGCAGCACCCAAACCCCCTGATCGCCCTGCGGCTCTGTGTGTGACAGGGGGTGGGGCCACAACCTCCCTATCTGCCCTGCTATGTTCATGACAGGGGGCAGCACCCCAACCCCCTGATCGGCCCTGCTCTGTGTGTGACAGGGGAAGGCGCCCCAACTCCCAAGTCGGCCCTGCTCTGAGCCTGACCAGGGGCTGCACCTAGGGATTGGGCCTGCCCTCTGCCACCCGGGAGCAGGCCTAAGTCAGCAGGTCATTATCTCCCGAGGGGTCCCAAACTGTGAGAGGACACAAGTGGGGCTGAGGGACACCCCACCCCCTCCCGCCAGTGCACAAATTTTTGTGCACCAGGCCTCTAGTTCTATAATAATAAAAGTGTAATATGCTAATTAGACCAGATGTTCTTCCAGACAAAGCCTGGGCTGCAAGGGAAGCCCTGGTCCCGGGTGCCTGCCAGCAACCAGAGGAAAATCTGAGTCTCGGGTGCCAGAGGGAAGCTGGTGCCAGCAGCCGGGAAAAGGAAGGCCTACTCTTGCATGAATTTTGTGCATCAGCCCTCTAGTATTAAAATATTTCTTCTAATTTTCCTTTCAATGTGCACAAATCCGTGCACCGGGCCACTAGTTGTATATGTAAAAGCCCACATATAGAACTGTGAACTCCAAAAAAGGTAGAAATTATTTTATTGTCTTATTTTTAAATGAAATCACTATTACCTTTTAAACTAAGGAGGTCAGAAATCTGGTGTTTTAATAAGCACCTAGTGGTGTTGTTGAATTGTGTCCCCTAGAAAGATATGTTGAAGTCCTAACTCCTGGTACCTGTGAATGTCACCTAATTTGGGAATAGTGTCTTTACAGATGTAATTAAGTTGAGGTCATACTGAAGAGGAGGGGTTCTCGATCCAATATGACTGTGAACTTATAAGAGGAGGAAAATAGACACAGACACAGAGAGAAGACAGCCATGTGAACTAATGTGAACTAGGCAGAGGCAGGGTTGGAGTTACACTGACACAAAGCAAGGAATGTCCAGAGCTACTAGGAGCTGCAAAGGTTCCAGGGTTCAGAGGGAGCATGGCCCAGCGGACACCTTGATTTTGGATTTCTAGCCTCCAGAATGGACAGAATAAGTGTCTGTTGTTTTAAACCATCCAAATCTGTGAAAATTTGTTACAGCAGTCCTAGGGAAGAAATACAGTAGTAGGCATTTAATAATCATTCATTCTTTGGGGTTCAGTTTTCTAATCTAAAATATTTACCTTCCACAAAACTAATTATTTCTCTTGTACTCTCTTAGCACAAATTTGTTAGTTTATTTTTTTCCTTACCCTCTCTCCTCCTTTTCTTCTCTCTGACTGAACTTTTTAAAGGCAAGGTATATGTCATTTATTATTGTAACTTCAGTGCTCATAACATTGTCTGGTGTAGAAGATAGTAAATAAAATGTTGAGAATCAATAAGTGATTTAAAAAATAAACTGGTATTGATCTACAAAGGTTTCTCTACATGTTAGCTCAATAATATACTGAATAAGAAGAGTCTGTTGTTTTCAAACACCATTACTGTTCAATATAGATTGAATTCCCTATACTTTTATGTTGTTTTTCTAGTTCAAGTTCAGATGCAGTTTCTTCAAAAAGGGAGGGTCAGGATTTTAAGTAACTTGTTCTCTTTTGTCCATACATCCTCACTTTTGAAAGGCAAAACTCTTCCTACATTCAGATTGTGCTTTGAGAGGAACCTGGCTTTCAGATTCACAGCTGTTATTTTTGTCGTTTTGTCTAATTAAAAAAAAAAGACTGGGTAGTTTTAAATGCAACTTTCTAGTTTAATTTTCTTAAATATAAAAAATGAAGTCTAAAAAAAAGATAAAATTTTTCAAAAGCTGTTAGTGACAGAAATAGGAATTTAAAATGGAAGTGTAATCTCAAGTATAAGTATAGCCACAAGTATAATTTTACAATAACAAATGATGTCACATCCTAAAGAAAAAATTAGAGGTAAAAAGAAATGTTAGTGCAATTCCAATAATCAACTGGACTCGAAAACTTGGGGCTGAAAACCCTAATTCAACTTTCTTTGGTTCTGGGCAAATTATTTAGCCATCAGTTTCTTCACCATAAATTGTCAGTAACAGCAAATAACCTCTCAGGTTGTCATTAGAATTTCTTGAGGCCTATAAAACAATTTGGATTAAAACATAAAAAAATATCCTAAAACTAGACAAATTGCTGTTCTTTCACAGATATGTACTTAGGTTCCCAAGTCTGACCAGGTCAGTTTGTACATCACTCATTCTGTATATTGGTAGGTCCATTATACAAAACTAGAGGTCCGGTGCACGAAATTCGTGCACTGGGTGTGTGTGAGGAGGGGAGTGTCCCTCAGCCCAGCCTGCCCCCTCTCACATACTGGGAGCCCTCAGGCGTTGACCCCCATCACCCTCCAATCGCAGGATCGGCCCCTTGCCCAGGCCTGACGCCTCCGCCAGAGGTGTCAGGCTTGGACAGAGGACCCCCATCTCCCCCTGATCACTGGCTCTGGCCCCCGCCCAGGCCTGAGGCCTCTGGCCCAGGAATCATGCCTGGGCAGGGGACCCCCATCTCCCTCTGATTGCTTGCTCCACCCCCCGCCCAAGCCTGACGCCTCTGACCCAGGCTTCAGGCCTGGGCAAGGGGACCATCATATCCCCCCAATCCCCGGCTCCCCCCCCCACCCAGGCCTGATGCCTCGGCCAGAGGAGTTGACCCTCATCACCCTCCGATCACCAATCACCGGATCAGCCCCTTGCCCAGGCCTGACGCCTCTGGCCTAGGCGTCCGGCCCGGGCAGCAGGGACCCACAGCTGCAGCGGCCCCGTGATCGTGGGCTCCGCTTTAGGCCCGGGCAAGGGGCCCCTAGCTCCTGGGACTGCCAGCTTCGACCGTGCCCAGCTCCCATCGCTGGCTCCACCCCTACTTCCTGCTATCACTGGCCAGGGCAGAAAAGGCACGTGATTCTCTGATCATGGCTGGGGGGCAGGGCAAAGGCGGCCCCAGGGCCGCCTTTGCCCTGCCCCCCAGCTCTTAGCTCCCCCCTGGGTTTCTGATCACTGTCAGTGGCAGGGGGCTTCTTCCTGCTTTCCCTTTCGCCTCCCTGCATTGTGCCTACATATGCAAATTAACCGCCATCTTAGTTGGCAGTCAACTGCCAATCATAGTTGGTAGTTAACTGCCAATCATAGTTTGCAGTTAACTGCCAATCATAGTTGGCAGTTAATTTGCATATAGCCCTGATTAGCCAATGAAAAGGGTATCGTCGTACGCCAATTACCTTTTTTCTCTTTTATTAGATAGGATAGCAGGAATTTGTGATAAACAGCTTTCCAAAGATAGGCTGCAGTTATAGTGGAGGCATAAATTTCTATGACATCTTAAGTAGCTTTTGAAAAATTTAAGAAGATGAAAATGGAAGGTATTTTTAAAATTCTTACAATACTGCAAAGCATTACGTTCAAGGTTATATTTGAGCCTCTCTCTCTCTCTCTCTCTCTCTCTCTCTCTCTCTCTCTCTATATATATATATATATATATATATATATATATATATATATATATATATATATATATATAAATTATTTATTGAATCTGTTGGGAAATGAGACACTTAATTCAACTCTATTTGATTGTGCCATTTTGTATATACAAACAACAGTATCTCTTTTTTTTTTCCAATTACAATAAGTTACACACTAAGATTTGCCCAGACTGAGTCCCAATAAAGAATTTTAATATCTGACTGTATCCACAGCTCATATTTATGTGTTCATTGCCAGACTTACTTGTATATTTTTCTGTAAATGTCAGGTCACATACAAGTGGTATTTAATAGCTGTCATTCTGTACAATAGGAATTATTAGGTTCCTTTTTATATTTTAACTAGACGCTCAGTGCACAAAATTTGTGCACTGGAGTAGGGGGAGGTCCTGAGCCCAGCCTGCACTCTCTTGCAGTCTGGGATCACTTGTGGGATTTCTGCCTGCCAGCTTTGGGGATTGGGCCTCAGCCGGCAGTCAGACATCCCTCTCACAGTCTGGGGCTCTCTCAGTCCGGTACCCCTCGCTCCCTACCACCCACCTGCAGCAGAGGCAGGAGAGATTCCCACCACTGCTGCTATGCTCACCAGCTGTGAGCCTGGCTTCTGGCTGAGTGGCGCTCCCCCTGTGGGAGCTCACTGACCACCAGGGGGCAGCTCCTGCATTGAGCGTCTGCCTCCTGATGGTCAGTGTGTGTCATAGCAACTGGTCATTCCACAGTTTGGTCGATTTGCATATTAGGGTTTTATTATATAAGATGTTAATTTATAATTACTATAAAATTTTATGCTATCCATACATAAAATATTAAGAAAAAACTCAGAGTCTCAAAACTGAAACACAATTGTGGAAAAATAGAAATTTGCAAAAACAAATATAAAAAGAATTATGTGGCAAAATGAAGTTTCTTAATGATTTTTCAAAAGTACATTTCAAATAAGAACTTAAGTCAGCATTATGACTCCAGTTATGTGTGTAATATCTTTTGTGAAGCCCCAAAATGTAGTAGAGGAAATAGTGCTTTAAAAATATACTTGCCCAGCGGGTGGCTCAGTTGGCCGAGCATCCATCCATTCACCAAAAAGTTTGTTGGTTCGATTCCTGGTCAGGGTATATAACTAGGTTATGGGTTCAGTCCTAGGTCAGGGCACTTACAGGAGGCAACCGATGGATGTTTCTCTCTTAACATTGTTTCTCTCTCTCCATTCCTCTTTTCCTAAAATAAATAAAAATATACTTGGGTGAGGATAAAAAATAATTTTAAAAAGATATTCTTGATTACTTGTCCACTGACAAGTTCTAAGATTACTTTTAGCCATTCTGGTTTATACTGCTGTGAAACCCCTAGCAGGTCAATTATCTGTGTTCTTGGCTTCGTGTTACTCATTGTCATTTCTGGATGAGCATCTGCCATCTGAGAAACATATTAATTCACTATAACAATTTACCCATAAAACTAAAATTATTATCTGCCTCTAATTTATTGAACTCTCTAGCTTGGGTTTTACAATACCCTTTGGTCCAAATAAGCAGGAAAAGTATGGAAATGGTCCGCATTTATATATTTTCTCTGACATGAATGGGTACAGATAAGCTATATTGATCTCAGTTGTTATTACTGTTTAGGATGAGTTGAATTCTTATTTAGTTTGCTATATCCTAAAAGAAACATTAAAAAAATAAATGAGTAGGAACTTACAAAAATAGTAACATTTTTCCCTCTGGGCATTCTTCTTCATAGTCAGTGAAAGAAAAAAGTTGGGAAATTGGTCTTCATGTATTGTAAGAGCCTTTATATTAAAGGCAGTGACATTTAGGAGCAGAGTATACATACAAAAGCTGTCACTTCAAATGAGAAATTTTAAGTTAATTTGAAGAGAGTATTTCTATTATTGAGTTTTAAATTGAGAATTAGTTTCTACAGGATGACATGATGTTATCTTTAAAAGAAGAGATTTTTTTCCTGTATGCAAATGGTAAAAAGTTATGTTGTCTTTTGTAAATATTAGGATGTGAGGTAGTTATCTATATTTTCCAATCTTTCACATGTCTTTCATATAGCTTTTAAGATGGAAAGCTCTTTAAAACCCCACCGCACTGACAAAATAAATGGTATTTAGTATTCTTACTTGATTTCTTGTGAATGTGGCATTAAAATGTCCTTTGAGAAAAGCTATTTGTCAAATAAAAGCGTGCCATACTAGCATATGAAAGAGACAAAGATATTATCACACCAGGCTTCACAGAACTCATTAAAATGTATGTAAACCAGGAGCAAACAATATATAAAAGAGAACTCATGGTCTGGTTAAAATGAAGTAATAATATTATTAAATGCATAAAACAGCAAGAATTATCTTCTCTAAGAATCACTTGATCAAATAACTGCTCATGTTTCAGATGCTCTGGTGGCTCCTAATGGTTGGTCAAATAAAATTTCCAATAATGAACAAGGTTATAACTCAAACTCCAGAGCTTGTGACTAGGTGCTTCCTTATATCTGCTGACATTGGAACATTTGAGTCTTAAAGATCATTAGTGCTCATGAAAATAAATAAATACAACCTGGAATTTAAAGAATTAGTTAGCAATACTGAGGCGTCCATAAGGAATATTTTGTGGCTGTGCAGCACACAATTTTATAAGCATGAGTCATAGGCAGCCATCTTTCAAAAAATAAAAATCTTTGAAGATCATTCAGGGATCTTGAGGGAGGGGTTAAGCAATCATAACTTAACAACTGAAGTTGTTATCTGCTAAAATGTTTATTATTTTTGAATGATCACTGCTAAGGAGCTGTTTTGTATTCATAAATGGTAAAATATATACACTTTAGATTAAAATGAAAGGACAGAGTTTTTTAAAAACCGTATCTTGTTATTCATGAATTCTCAAGAAAATGTGCTACTAGGGCTCCTAGTGTGACAAATGCTGAAGTAGTAAAGACAGGGTGATCTTTGGAGTTAGATAGGCCTGGATTAAATTCCTAAATCTCACTTTTGTTAACTTCATGGAAACCATTCAGTCTCCCTGAACCTCTACTCCTCATTCTGTAAAAAGTATACATCTCTCACAGGATTGTATAATATGTTATCAGAGTAACTGGGATAATGTGGATAAACTAATGTAGGGGCTGATGCAACACGTGCATTCTCCTGTACTTTATTGTACCAAAGTACTGACTACTGGAAATGCTTGGGACAGAGTAGGAGGAATATCAGTTGTCCATATGTGATAAGCATATTCAGAGGACCTTTTCTGACTATGAGTCATTTGCTGGGTGATTTTTATAAGGTTTTTAACAAGAAGTAATAATACAATAATTCCAGAGCACAACTAGCACTCTTGAGCTCTGAAAGAATTTATTTACTTCACATAGGTGAACAGTTTATTCCCAGAGTTTTGTTTTTCTTCCCAATCTCCATCTCCTAAGGATTAGGTCCAATTATAATTAATTCTTTAATAATGAAACTGATACCCTTTTCAAGCATTTAGACCGGATACTAGATTAGAGTACACTACAAAATATGCTTCTGAGTGATTATGACCTAATTAATTACTTTAGACAGCTTTTTAAAGTTTGATTTACTAATTGCACTCTCTGAAATTGAAAGCAGGAAATAGAGCTGTTCAGACCACCAGAGACTTCATTCCATTTGGCACAAAACCGGAGTGAAAGTTGACTTAATTTGTGTTGCTTTGCATGGTTGGGTTTGACAAGTGTGTTTGGGTTTCATAAAATAATCAAAGGTCATTTCTGGCCCGATTTTTTTGCAACTACAACCCAAATTAATAAGAACAAAATCCAAAGCATGCAGGAGCTCTGGTATAACATGGACTCCCGCCTTCCTTGTTCAGGCTGGCCGCCTGGGTGTGTGCTAGCGGAAGTGAAGTGTAGAGGCGATGATGCCAAATGATTATCCTCAACCCTGAAAGGTGGAGGTACATCACCTCATGTATATCAGTTCCTGCTGGGTCTGTGGGGCCCTGAACAAACGAGTCTCTGACTGTGGCCCAGGGCAATTGGATCTTAAGAGAGGCTGTATGCTAGGAGAAAGAATTGGGAAAATTTACGTAAACCCTTAAGTTCACGACGCGGTGCCCATATCTTATCTTCTCCCCTCTGTCTTTCTATACCACTGATCAGGAAAGTACAGTTGGTGTTGATGTTTTACTTGGAAATGCCAGCAAGTCCACACTACAAGGTCCCTTTACGAACTGACTGCTAAAGAGAATCACCTATGGCCTTGTTTGCCGGGAGCCAGTCCATGCTTGCTGTTTCAAGGGACCTGGCATATATGGCATACTGTTCTTAATATGTTTGCTCACCTTCTTGGCGCTGTGTTTTAACCAAGGTCACCTCTCCGAGAAAGGTTGTTTCCCCAGGTAGGGATTTTCCCCTGAAGTTAGGGAGGGAATAAAACCCCTTAACTAAGTGCCAGGCGGGTAATTAATCACTTTAACTATGAACAATCATGCTTAAGCTACATAATCTTTACTCCCTGGAATGGAGATAAGAAATGCCCTAACCTTTGTAATAGAGATTGATAGGATTGAATCAACTGGTATAAATACAGATGTAACAAGACAGCAAGACACAGAACTTAGGACACAGAACTCAGAACACAGAACTTAGGAGACAGGGCTTGGAAGACAGGACCAAGAGAGACAGAGCCTAGGCACAGAACCTACACAGAACGTTCTCTAGAGACAGAAGAGAACTTCGCTGGAGAGAGCATGCCGGAGGATCCTGGACAGGGACTGGCCTCGGAGCCTGGAGGCGGAGCCTGGCGAGAGAGCATGGCAGGGGATCCTGGACTGAACCTGACTGCAGAGATTGGCAGGAGAGCCTGACTGGAACCTGGTGACTGAGCCTGGCTGGAGAGCCTGGATGGAGCCTGGCTGGAGAGCCTAGCGAGGGAACATGGCCACAGAACTTCCCTGGAGATCCAAAGCAGAACCTCTCTGGAGATCCAGACCAGAACTTGGCTGGAGATCCTGGCTGGAGATCCTGGCTAGGCTGCTGATCAACTGAACACTGTCTCCGTGTCCTTCCTTCTTCGCCGACTCCGTCCACACCTTTGGGGACCCCTGGACCTGCTGGGGTTGGACCCCGGCACTTGTTGAGTTCATATCTTCCTAGTTATTTGCTTGAAAGTACACTTTTGAAGTTATTTGGAAAGGTATGATTTTTACAGAAATCTTGGCTTTATAAGAACAATTTCTCTAAGGGACTCCAAATAAAACAGCTTAATGTTTGTTTGTTTGTTTGTTTTTTTAACCAGTGTTTATTTTGCAAATAAAATGCTCAAGAAACTTTAAAAAGGTCCAAAGGCCTAGGGATATCCAGGTTTCAGATAAGATTATAGGCAGGTGCTGACTATTGGTTTCCCGTTATTAACGCCTAAACATCTATGTGCTGGATTCTGTAGTTCCATGATTCTTCTTGTTGGGGAGTTAATTCCTCCGACTCTCAACGGCGTACATCAACATTTACCACAATAGAAACGATAAGTTTTTTTGGTGTGTTTTTTAAAGGACCTAGAACTGACAGTCAAAAATGCCTGCATATCAGTATAGTTTCCTAATATGCTTAATATTTAAATGGCATTGAAGTGCATATCTTCCAATTCCAATTCCACAGCTCCATAGCTCTATCATTCTGCTTAATACACGAAGCAGAAGTTAAAGTCAACTGTAAAATTCAATGCACATAAAGACTATTTTTTTGTTCAAGAAACATCTGAAAGGATGGATAAGCATGAGCTATATGATTCTAATAACATAAAACCACTTTCACTGACATCTACTACATTATACTCTTCCTGACATTTCAAAGAATTTTAAAAAATATCTGTTCTTTTACAAAGCATGTTTATTTTTACTTCTATTTTTTTTAAATATTATTTTATTGATTTTAGAGAGAGAGGTAGGGAGAGGGACAGAGAGAAACATCGATCAATTCCCTCCTATATGCTCCCCAACTGGGGACTGAACCTGCAACCTGGGCATGTACCCTGACTAAGCATTGAACTGGTGACCTTTAGGTTCACAAGATGGCACTCAAACCAACTGAGCCACACTGGGCAGGGAAAGCGTGTTTGTTTATTTGTTTGTTTGTTTTTAAGTTGGGGTGAATCACAACTTAAGTGGCTTGTCACAGAAGGAAGGTTTCTGTGAATGAGTAGATCATCCAAAAGCATACTCTACTTACAGAAAAGTAAAACTTAAAGTAATGTATATTTCTTTGAAAGTGTTATGGTTTTATCCATATTTCAGAGACATATTAATGTGAACTCAGTACCCCTTATTAATATTTCCTAGGACATTAAAAAGTGATCAAATTGGAAAATATGGTTACTTATTTAGGATCTAAATTAGTATATTTTGTGAGGGAAATCGACCAAACCAAGAGTAGCTAGAAATCATTAATTTTAATAAAGAATGCTTCACACTTCTCCATTACATATATATATATATATATATATATATATATATATATATATATATATATATATATATATATATTATTGATTTCAAAGAGAAAGGGAGAGGGAGAGACAGATAGAAACATTAATGATGACAGAGAATCATTGATTGGCTGCTGCCTGCGTGCCCCACACTGGGGATCAAGTCTGAAACCCAGGCATGTGCCCTGACCAGGAGCTGATCTATGACCTCCTGGTTCACAGAGCAACCACTGAGCAATGCTGGCCAGGCTCCATTACATTTTTTGAACATCTTATATATACCATGTATTAGTGGTGTTACAAACATTATTTCATTTGTTCCTCATCAGGCAAGGGTTATTATTCCCACTGTGTATATTCAGTATTAGACTAAGTATAATTCATGATATTTAATGCATGGAAATGCAGTGTTGCCCATGGCTCCTGAGCACTGACTCTGCTCTCTCCCTAGATGAACGTAGCCTAAATGCCACTGAGTTTGGTTTGAGAATGGAAAGATGTCACAGATACTTTAATGAGAAATACATAGATTATAAAGTTATGATTATCTAGAATGATACTGTACACATATATAAAAATGCACTGTTGCAAAAATAACTGAACTTTACAATCCTGGTAGCTTGTCCAGTCATTGGCAGCTGTGAGCCCCATCTGTGACACTGGTGATGAAGAGAAGCTACACACCCACACGGCAAACCTGCAAGAGGCAGGCAGGAGTAGATGTCATCCCAGACCTCCTGCCATGCCTTGAATTTTGTTCTTATTAATTTGGATTGTAGTTGCAAAAAAAATCCAGGCCAGAAATGACCTTTGATTTACTAATTGAGCTCTCTGAAATGATGAAGAGGTTACCTCACTTCTGATAAAATTCTGTATCCTTAGTTAATTAAGTTGGCAGCATAACTTTGATGTGTCTGTGTGTTTGGGATTGTATGAGCAAATGTGTTATGTGTGCCTTTGTATGTATATATGATATGTGTGTGGTAGAGTCTGTGCATAACTTTTGTGTGTGTATGTTTGAGCTCTGTACATCACATGTGTGGGTGATGTGTACATGCCTGTGGGTGAGTATGTATGTGGTCTTTTCCTTCCTTTCCCTTATCCAATTAATTTTTTTTGAATATCTCTTTTGCTATATTGTGAATAATTAGTTTGTTCTTTTGTAATTTTTGAAACCCTTTATCTATAGCACTAACTTTTCCTCTTCCCATATCTTATTTTCTCAATTTTATGCATATTGTCAATTAAACTGTAAGATAATGAAAAGAAGGAAAGTTCAAACCAATTCACACAGCACCTTCTATGCATATAAACACACAAAGACTAACAGGTGTTCTTTTCTTATTTAATTTGGACTGTCATATAGATTTCAACAGATAATATTTGGTCAGATTTGATTCAGAATCTGGGAAGTAATTATGATGAATTAAGGTACTACAGCTAAACCTTGAACAACACAGAATTGAACTGCATGGGTCCAATTATATCTGCATTTTTTTCAATAAGAATATTGGAAACTTTTTGGAGATCTCCTTACTACCATGAAGCAATCATAATAATGACAGTAATTTACACACAATCATATTGCTGCTTCTTCATTAACAATGAATGATTCCTTACATGTGTAAATAAATGTGATTTTTTTTCACAATATATCTTTGCTTCTGATGTCTTGTATTAGTAATATGCATAATATATACAGTGTTTTATATCACAGAAAACAATATTCATGTTAGTATTGACAGATGATTCATCTTGTAGACAGATGATATAAACTTATGGTAGTGATACATATTAGCATAGTACTGTAAATGCATTTTCTCATGATTTTCTTAACATTTTTTTCACTAGCTTACTTAATTGTAAGAATTCAATATATAATACATATACAAAATGTGTGTTAATAGATGTTTATGTTATTGGTAAGGCTTCCAGTCAATAGTAGGCTATTGGTAGTTAAGCTTTTAGGGAGTCAAAAATTATATGTGGATTTTTTTACTGGTGAAGGGGGTGTGTGTGTCAGTCTCGGTGCTTATAACCCTTACATTGTTCAAGAGTAAAATAAATATTTTAAATCATCCTTGATTTTATTTCTCAAGACTGTTTATTAATTATTATTATTATTTGTAATCTTCTTGCCTTTAGTGACTGCTAATTATTGTTACTGGGATATTTGTTTTTCAGTAGCAAAGAGATAGAAGAAACATAAAATAGAAGCTGTCTTTGATATGTTTGCATTTAAGATACAACATATTTTATTGTTTATAATAAAAATTATCTATACAAAAGCCCTAGGTGCTAATTTTAATATTTTCACAAGACCTGTTTTTCTATGTTAATACCTACACTTTCACTAACTGTTAATGTTATTTTCTGTTGAGATTCTGGAGCCTAGGGAACTTCTGGGTTTTGTTTATTGTTAATTTTCATCCTTATTTCCCCAAAACAAGAGACTTTGTATGGCCCTCAAGTGCAAGGACTTCAGATCAATTCTTCATATTACACTTGATTGCCTCTTGATTACATAACTTCTGAGTGCAATGCTCTTTAACAAAGTATTGTAGATGATAAATCATAATGGGTAAAAAAAAATCTTGCCATAGGTATGGCAATAATTGAAAACAAGACTCAATCATTAGCAAAGCAAGAGCAGCCTCCTCTGATACACACTCTACATGTGGGTTCCCATTTGCAATCCATGAAGAGCAGTAGAAGGGCAGCAGGAAACCCCTGAAAGCTTTAGAAGTGATAGAAAAATCAGGGGTTTTCTTAGGATGGATGAAGGCAGGGGTGAGAGTAAAAAAAAGAGAAACTAAGGAATGCCTAGCAGGAGAATGAATAGCATATAGTGTTCACATGGGGGAGTGGTTATTTCCAATTAGGAGGACTGTTACAAATTAGCATAACCCCTCCCACTGAGACCAGTGAGAAAACACAGAAACACACACACTCGCATACTAACATGTGTATGATGAATTTTGCATTAATTAGGAATATTTTAATGTACAAATTTGTAGATTGACAGATAAAATTCTTTTGCCTTCCCACTTCATTTGTTATATTAAAAAAACATATAAAAGATCTTGTCTTCTCATATGTAAACATGGAAATGTTTTAATAAGAAAAATACCTTCCAAATTAATGTGAATAAAAATATCTAAGATCAGATTTCTAGTCTTATGTAAAACTCATTTCCATCATATCCATTGTGAGTTCTAAAGTACTCTAAAATATTTATTATTTTCAAATATATTTCTTTGCTAAAAGAAAATAATGGTTTCATATGAAACTAGAGGCCTGGTGCACGGATCTGTGCACCAGTGGGTTCTCTCAGCCTGGCCTGCAAGATTGGGCCAAAATGGGATCTCCAACATCCCCCAAGGGATCCCTGGTTGAGAGAGTGTGCAGGCCAGGGCAAGGGACCCCACTAGTGCACAATTGGGGCCAAGGAGGGACATGGGAGGTTGGCCAGCTGGGGAGGGACTGCAGGAGGGCTCCAAGGCATTCATGGCCCATCTCACTCAGTCCCAATCAGTTGGACCCCAGCAGCAAGCTAACCTACCAGTTGAAATGTCTGCCCCATGGTGGTCAGTGCATGTTATAGTGACTGCTTGACTGGTTGACTGCCCCCTGGTGGTCAGTGCACGTCATATTGAGTGATTGAGCAGCCTTAGCACATCATTAGCATTTTATGCTTTGATTGGTTGAACAGCCGACTGGATGACCAGACACTTAGCATATTAGGCTTTTATTATATAGGATACTATATGATAGATTAAGTCATATTTTTACTTATTTTTGGCCTGCTTTCCTTCATTTCTAACTTGCTCTTCCCTCCCTTTGTCTCTTTATGGCTCTTTCACTCCTTTATTCCTTACTTATTTTGTTCCTTTTCTTCTCCAAGTATTCTCTGAGTCTAGCCCTCAGCACTAGCACAAGGCCTGGTACTGTTGAATGACTGAATAGAATTATCTACTGTGTGCTAGGCATTGTGCTGGAAGTGTTCTCTGGATTGATGGGCGTGAGGGGATGGCTAGGCTACCCAACTGCTGGCTGACTTTGCTTATATCCAGCAGATCAGATTGGTGCTACAGTACAGGTATGTCCTAGATGCTCTGGGAATATAGAAGAGAGTAAGAAACTAACTCAGCCAAGGAAGAGGTTAGGTTGGGAAAAACGGGGTCAAACTCTTGAACCAAAGCTCTGGTGTGTGAAAGAACATGGTACTTTCTGGAATGATGAGTAGGTTGGTTTTAGTCCCCGTGGGAGTTGGAGGGTGGCGTACATGTGACTTTTATCTGTTTTATTTTTTTTCTGTACTTATTCTTCCACCTTTTTCATTTGTTGTTCCTATTACCCAATTAGTACTTCCATCCATAAATTATTTCAAAAAATGTAATGTCATTGAGTGTTGGAACCAATGAGAGAAATATACTTACTACCCATTTTTATATTATCTTACCTCTGTGTAATACTGTAGGTGTCCTTTCTTCTCTATTTGTCTTTTTCCTCCCCCCCCATGTTTATTCATGTATATTAAAGAATAGGATGCTTTGGTTTATGTGGAGATACGGGAATAAACAGCACAGACTAAAATGCCTTTAAAAGGCAAGGATGCTATGGCTGGGATCCTGGGAGGGATAGCAGGGAATAGCAGATATGCATGTATTTTCTACATAGTTTTCTGGGGCATAGAAGTTTGGTCTCAAAGCATGATTATGCTTCTGCTTTAGGTACCTATTGCCTACGTAAGCGTAATCCCCAAAATTGTTCAAGGACATCAATAGTCAAGTTATCCAGCTGCCTTCTCCCCTCATAACATCTGAACATAAATTAGTAGTGGTAAAAATAAAGCCATTATACAAATAATGCTAAATTAACAAAGGGTAATGTTTCAGCACAGGGACATCCATAATCTATTTATGAATTTAGATCCATATGATGGTCTCATAAGAGAAAATGGATGCAAAAATGTAGATACTGGTTTTGTGAGCTAGAAAGAGGCACCACATGTGAAAGTGCTATGCAAACTATGACGTACTCTGCAAATCTAAACAATACTGCTATCAGTTTAGATAACTACAGGTCAAACATGATGAAAAAGATAAAAGTAACTATTATGGGGGCAAGTGACTTAACCTTTCAGAGTGTTAGTTTCCTCATCTGATACCTACCTTGTAGAGTTGTCAAAATTATAGATAACCTGAAAATTGCTATGCACAGAGTGTGGCAAATGGTAGGCATTCAATAAATGATAGTTTATTTTATTATGACGATAAAAGACATTGCTAATCATCCACAATTTTAGAAAAATCAAACAAACAAGATTTCTTTTAAATTGCACTAACAAAACAAGTACTTGCAATTTGGGTTATCTTGAATTCCAGACGTATAAAAATATAAGAAAACACCCTTGACTTTATATTTCAAGTGTTAGTCAGCCTGGGGATTTTCTAAGAATAAACTTTACACCTTTAAAAAATAAGAGGTACATTGGAATGTGTGGAAGAATAAAATGAGGAGAAAAAAATACACAGAGAAAACACAAGTCTTTTATGGCAACAGCTCAGGACAAGAGGGTGATTTTCGGAATGATAATCAGCACTCACCGCCCCATAGCTCAGGGCTGCTCCGACCTCCTGCACAGTGGGGAACCTTCTATGTCCTTCAGTATCAAATTGTACACGCAACTTATTTGTAACAGAACATTGAAAAGTCAGTGAAGGCAAACCTGGTAGGCAGCTACTGTCAGAAAACATCTGAATCAATAGGACAGTATCAGAATTGTCTTTCCCAAGCAAAACACACAACTGTATTAACCAAGCGCATAACAGTGCTGTGAAATTCCCTCACCGCAGCAACTTAAAGCTACATAGATCTTGGCAAGCCCGCTTTAGTGTCTGCCCATGAGGGAAGAAAATAACAAGTGTTATTATGAATCACACTATTGAGAAGCATCACCTGAGAAGATGTGATGCTTATGAACGAGGCAAAGTCATACCCTTAAATCTTCCCTCATCTGTATAATGCAAGCACATTAAGAAACTAATGCAAGCTAACAAAACTTATTTTAAATTTGTCACTATTATTCTATTACTAAGGGTTTCACAGAATGAGACACTAAGCAAACACACACACACAAACACACACACACACACAAAATGCCAACAATACAGAAAAAACAAACAAACACGTTAAAACAATGGTTTTCCATTGGATAGAATAAACTTCAAATACTTTACTTAACCTTCATAATCTCATTATAGCCTCAACCCTAACTATTGTGTGTTTAGGTAAATTCATTCACAAAGTAGAAAACCAGTGTGATAATAAGTCATGAAAGGTAAAAATGGAATGTCCTTTTTTTGGTAAAGTTTTTCAGGCAGTGTTAAGCCATGTCTATTGCTGGCTTCCAAATACTTCTTATCCTCATGCTATTATGTTATAACTAGAGGCCTGGTGCATGAAAATTCATCCACCTGGGGGGTTCCTCAGCCTGGCCTGCACACTCTCACAGTCCAGGACCCTTTGGGGGATGTCCACCTGCCAACTTAGGCCCCAAGGAGTGGGCATAAGCTGGCAGTCAGACATCCCTCTGGCAACCCAGGAGCCCTCGGGGTCTCCCGATGGGGAGCAGGCCTAAGTTGCAGTCAGATATCCTTAGTGCTGCTGTCACTACTGTTGCGCTCACAGCCGCAAGAAGGACAAATACTGTATCATTTCACTTATATGAGGCACCTTAAAGTGTTCAAGTAGACTGAAGTAGAATGGTAGTTTCTGGGGCTGTGGGGAGAGGGAATGAGGAGCTAGTGTTTAATGGCAATGGAGTTTCAGTTTGGGAGGATGAAAAAGTTCTGGAGGTTGTACAACTGTAAGCATGTACGAATACCTCTTTAAGTGGTTAAAACAGTAAATTTTATGTTACATATATTTTACCATAATTTTAAAAAGGTCAAAATAACCTTGAAATCCAACACTCAATGTGATGCTATTAGGAGGTGGGGCTTTGTAGGGTGACTAGTTCATGAGACTGGAGCCCTTAGGGTTAGTGCCCTTAGAAAAAGGGCAACAGCCCTCCTGCCCTCTTTTTGCCTCGTGAGGATAAAGTGAGAGGCCTGTCACTGGACGAGGGCCCCCACCAGAACACAGCAGGCTGGCACTCCCGGCGCAGGCTTCTAGTCTCCAGAACTGTGAGAATTAATGTCTGTTGTTTACAAGCCACCCAGCCTGACAGTTTATTATAGCAGTCTGAACTAAAGCAAGGGTACAAATGAAATAATTTTCTTTAGATTGAGGGGACACAAGTATTTACTTCATGAATCCATGCTTTTATAATTTGGGTATTTAAAAACTATAAAAATTAAAATGTAGATAAATAGTATTATTTAGTCACGAACTTTAAATAAGTTACACTACAGGAGGAAAAAGCTGATAAGTGTAGCCTACTCCACCTCATTGACACAGCTTCTATCACGAGCCTCACAAGAACCACTGGGAAAACTTGTTGGTATTAAAATAAAATAAATTCTGGGCTCCTAAGTGGGTGATTAGAAGGAGATATAACATCTCAAAAGCAGTGCAGGAATGCTGCCTCCAGGGCCTGGGGCTCCTGGCCCCAGTATCATCACACATACTACCTAAGTTCATCACTACAGGGCCTCACCTGCCTGACATTCCTGATGTCATTTGCTTATTTGGGTTAAGAATGTGTGTATAGCGACAAATTTGACTTTGCCATTTGTGAAACACTGATAATAATAAAATCCAAAAGGAAAGGAAAATCCAAGACTAAATCCTTCATAGTTCAAATATTGCATACCTAATAAAAAAATAAGTTCCCAGGAGATGTTAGAGCAAATTGTATCAATGCTAAACTCAAACCTAAAATGGATAAAGCAAAAACCCTGAGCGACTTACAAAAATACTGCTAAGAATTATTGTCAAAGTACATATCAGACTATTGGAAATGTGTACAATATCAGTTTGGGAGTCATTGACTTAGCAGACCAATGCAGTTTGATCATTTGTTTAGAGGCATTATTTCCTCACTCTCCAACATCTTGTACCAGTTCATAGGCTTTGCCAGGATTCTTTTGAAAGCAATAGCAGGGTGAAGCAATTTATAATAACCATAGAATAGGGAACATAAATTGCTTAAATGTACAATGGAACATATGTTGAACCAGATTCCTCATATTTTAGAATAGAAAAGAAAATTGTTTGTAGTTTATATAAGGATTAAATTTTGAGGTAAGAAGAAAAATGGTGTTTACCATAAATTATATTTTACTGACACAGAAATAGTTATTATTAAGATTGGGATATGCTTATTTTTAAAAGCAGAACAAGATCTGGCATTAAAATGGGGGAGTGATGTTAATATTGATATTCTGCTTCAGTATTATAAATGTATTTTTACAGTACTTACAAAAGAACAACTAAAAACTAAGTAAAAATGGTGGATATAAAATTTACCAACAGAAAATCACTGAAATACTTAAAAAAAGAGAAAAAAATAAAAAAAATTATTTATCATGAGGGAAAGAGCAGCAAAATTAATAATTTTTTGTTGTTTGAGATTTCCTTGCTAAGAAAATTTTGTGATTTTAATTTCAGATATCACATACCAAATTTTATTTAATTTTTTAAGGGAGAGAGCATTATTTTGTCATGCACTGATATAAAGCTGTCCTTTAAAATGATGCATACAGCCCTGGCTGGTTTGGCTCAGTGGATAGAACACTGGCCTGCAGACCAAAGGGTCCCGGGTTTGATTCCAGTCAGGGGCACATGCCTGGGTTGCGGGCTTGATCCCCAGTGGGGGGCGTGCAGGAGGCAGCCAATCAATGGTTTTCTCTCATGGTTGATGTTTCTCTCTCTCCCTCTCCCTTCCTCTCTGAAAACAATAAAAATATATTTAAAAAAATAAAAAAAAATGATGCATGCAATAACATGTGTTGGATGTAATTTATTTTTGAAAACTAGTTTACAGTGTTGTTAGGTTGATTTCCTCTGAAGAAAATAACCCCATTTTGACTCCAAAGGAAGTACTTTTCTGGTGGGGTAGAAGGCCTTTTCGGGACCCTTCACAACAAAATGCACACTGATTCAGCTTAATTTATGGGGCCATGAAGACTGTCAAGATATCTCAAGACTTCCTTTTAAATGTTCTTAAATTATATTTATGAGGTGACATTGGTTAATAAAATTATATAGGTTTCAAGTGTACAATTCTATTATACATCATTTGTATATTGCATTGTGTGTTTATAACCTAAAGCCAAATCTTCCATCAACATATATTTGATCCCCTTTACCCTTTCCTTATGCCCCAACCCCATTCCCTCTGGCAGTCACCATATTGTTATTGTCTGTGCCTATGAGTTTGGTTTGTTTGGTCACTTGTTGCTTTTAGTCTTATATCCTACATATGTGTGAAATCATATGTTTTTAACTTTTTTTGTCTGACTTATTTCGTTTAGCATGATATTCTCAAGATCCATCCATCTTGTTGCAAATGGCAGTATTTCATCTGTTCTTGTGGCTGAATAGTATTCCATTGTATATATGTACCACATCTTTAACCAATCATCAGAGGAAATGAATAGTCACTTCTCCCAAGAAGACATACAAATGGCCAACAGGTATATGAAAAGATGCATAGCTTCACTAGCTATTAGGGAAATGCAAATCAGCACTATGAGATACTACCTCACACCTGTTAGAATGGCTATTATCAGGACAAGTAATAACACGTGTTGGAGAGGCTGTGGAGAAAAAGGAACCCTCATTCACTACTGGTGGGAATGTAAATTGGTAGAGCCACAATGGAAAACATTATAGAGCAGTGGTTCTCAACCTTGGTTGCACATTAGAATCACCTGGGAATCTTTTTAAAATCCTGATTTCTGGGCCTCATCCTCCGGAAATTCTCTTTTTTGTTATGGGGTGAATGCTATCACTTTTCCATATGCTATTGGACTCTTCCCTATCAGAAGGAAAGTTGGACAAAGCCAAGCCTCAGATTCCCTAACTCACTCTCTCTATATATACTATGTGTGTAATATAGTAATTCTTTCTACTATAAACATCATCCTAATGAGCTATGTCTACATAAGGTTTTGGGCAGGTGGATATTAGGCAGAGTTTATATAAAATTTTATTGGAGTTTTGGTTTGAAAGAAGTTTGAATTTTAAGAGGCTTCTTGAACCCATTCAAGATCCTCCATTTTTAATATAAGCACTTTCAGTTTATGTGGCAGATAGAACAAATAGAGAGTGGTTACTTAAGCTAGTTTTCTCCTGAACTGCCACAAGCTATTAAGAGCTAGCATACATGACTTATCTGTCCCTCTAATGCCAGAGGAACTGACGGGCTAGATTTCCCAGACACAAGTGCGAATGAGGTTTTCGCGATATCTTCAGAAAATGAATTTTCTAAGACTCGCATGGGAGGATGGGATGTGGATGGAGTTACATTCCTCAGTTTCCAATGTCCCACTTCCCCCAAGCCAGTCCTGAAAGAGGGGCAGCTGGGAGTTCAGCAAGGCAGAAACGAGGCCAGTGCCCAGAGTTTCCATTCCATGTTGTATCCAGGTGTAATTCAGTATGTAAGCTAATTAAAGTCCACCAGTGCATGTGTGGAGTCCAAATGGCCGTGAGCCATGTAGGCACAGGGGAGCACATCCCCCTGCCACAGGAGTCCCAAGCGTGAGAAGAGAGAGCAAGAACTTCTGTTGTTTGGAAGTTTCTATATTTAGGTTTCATGCACTTGCGGTGGCCACACCCATTTTGGCCACTGACTGGCTTTCAGGTGTGATTGACAGGTAGATAGGTAGGCCCCTTCCCATGTGACTCAGACCTTACTGGGCATGTGTCTAAACTTCTTCTGTCAAGTCCCTTCCCCCATCAATCAGGGGGGAGCCGACTTGGAGAGTGAATGGAATGCCTATGTTATTTGTTCTCCCCTTTCACTCCTTTCCTGTTAAGTAATTACCAGGTTATTACAATGGCATCACCTCCATAAATAAGAATATTAAAGGAGGTAATACCTATAAAATGAGACTATTAGATTAAGATAATGTTTTCCTAGCTCTAGGCTACTATTAAATATACACACATCTAAACTTTTTGATTACAAGGACTTGTTACTTCAAATAGAGTAAGGTTTGATTACATTAAATTTCCGAGGAGCATTTGCAAATAATAGTTATTCTCTAATGCACCACAAAGCATTTTCCTAGTTAAAATCTGCTTTCCATTAGGTCCTTTCTTACTGAATACTTCTTTTTCTATCTGATGTGTCAGGAAAGTGAGATGGTTAATCATAGTCATGCTTTGAGAGAGAAAATCAACCCCCAGCAGTATTTCAGGAGGTTTAGAAAATCTAGGATAATATGAATAGTTTCTAAGAAGCACTACTGAGATTCTGAATGTTTTTAAAATCTATCCTCTTTGTTATTATCTAGTGTATTCAGAATCTATAGAGAGAGGACCCATGGAGTTCTTAAAAGTACCATTGAGTGTTCAGCAATTGAAGAGAAAAATTATTTCAAGATACAATTTCCAAAGGTTCTTTTCTTACCTTTCCTTATTTTCCTTAACTTTCTTAGGCACAAATCTTTTTGTGAAATTTATTCAATGTGCTCCAAAGATCTGCAGTAATATTTTAATCAACTATCCAAATCATTTTAAATCTATGGGGCTTTGAGGAAAAATTATAAGTATTTTTATGGCTTTCTATGATAAAAATCTTTCAGTTATAAGTTTGATTCAAATACAAATAGTAAAATGTCACTTATTCATGGGCTTACAACACAAGCTATATAGTCTACAGATGAGGAAGAGAACTAGTCACTATACTGAAATGTTCTCACCTTACATCAGGATTCATTCCATGTTCTGACACCTCTAATTCATGAATTCTTTGAAAGTCAAGACATACATTAAGATACTTATGTTTTGACAGTATCATTTTAATTCAGAGTATTTCTCTTCCTAAACATTTTATAATTTTTTTAAAGAATAAATTATACTTTTCTATTATTTGAGTTTGAATTAAGAGCCAGTTTTTCTTAGAGTTATTTATGAGTGATTTAGTATGTAGTTGCTAAATTAAAGAAGGTCTGGGAAGGGCAGGTGTGGGATGTAGGGAGTCAATGGCAAAAAAAAAAATCGGGGCGGGGGGGACATCTGTAATACTTTCAACAAGAAAAATAAATTAAAAAAAAAACTAAGGACAATTAAAGCCTGAAAGGAAAAACTGCCCCAAACAACAAATGCACCAATAAAAGCATGCTTTCTTTCTTGAAGACATGTATATTATTTTCTCTGGGATTATTCCAATGAGCAGATCTCATTACTGGAATCAGTTCCCTCCAGAGTTCGCCATACTAAATAAAATTTCAATGCGATTATGAAAATTACAATTCAAATCAAATAACTTATGTGTCATACCTAAATAATGGACCAAATAACAAATAAGTCAGATCAGAAAAATGGCACTGGTGGCTTTTCACAGTGAAATTATAAGAGACTAAGAAATTGGGAGGGGTAAGATAGATAATATCTGGCTCTTATATAGGAGATTAAACATTCTATCATTTTAAAAAACTAACCTTTTTACAGTGAGTAATGTACAGAATTGAAATTACATTTAAAAACTGATTGTATGCATAAAAGCAAAACTTTGAGAGAGCCTAGTGTTTTTGTGGGACAATTGCTAGGAGCTGAGAGACGTTAACTCTCTGGTCAGTAAGATGTTGAAAAAAAATGTCAAAAAATTGCTCATTTATTTCATATCTTGCAATTTATTCAAATGGGCAGAGCTTGCTTTTCTTTCTTTTTTTACATGATAGGGAAGTCTGATTCTTAAATTATCTTTCTTATATCCAGAACTATGTAAACTTATTCATAACCTGCTCTGTCACCTCAAAACAGCATTTCACATATTCAGAGTTAATTTTCAAAATAAGGAACAATTTTTGAAAGTTTTGGATCTTATAAATCTCAGATTTAAAAATTTACCCATAACTACAGCACAAAGTGAAGGTAGAGTGCTTGTGGAAAGTGAAGATGGATATGATATTCAGGGAAGTAAAGAAATGTCTTTCTCTCATTGCTCCTCTGGAATAAGTACAATAAGTGAAATGTATTGCATCATAATCTTGATTAATTATGTTTAATCATTCAAACTAAGATGTGACTTTACATTAAAATTTTTTGAAAGCTAGAATTTTATTATGTAATATACTTTGTAGATATCCTAGAAAATTACTTATGAATTTTTTTTTGATATCACACACCTTTCTATTTATATATAGTTATCATTTTGTTAATTCACTACATTTTACATTAAAGTTTGTTTTAAATTTTAGAGAACTACATTTGCAAACTCATCAAAAACAATCATGGCATTAAAAATGATATAAAGTGGGTCAAAGTAGATTTCTATCTTTAAAAAATTAATTTGATATTCACGTATTCAAATTTATAATGTTTATATCTAGGAAATCATTATAATGTTACCATTTTTATCATATAAATCATATAAAGAATGCATTTAATTTTGTTCAATAGAATCATATTTAGAAAAAGAATTATTAGTATCAAATAATAGCTATATTAGAAAAGACATGTCATAGTAAAGTTGTGAGAAGATAGAGAAGAAGTGTAGTGATGAGATGAAGCTATAAATTTTAAGCCTGCAGATGGTGTTTCATAATTCTAATTTAATGCCTAGAAACCCCCCAAGCATACTGATTCTGTTTAAAAGTTCGTTCAAAATAAATAAGTTTTGTATCACATACAGAACATGTGAGGCATCTGATTAAATTTTATTACTTTTTTCTTCTTTAGAATTTAAAAAAGATATGATGCTAATCAAAAGATATGATGAAACCAACATAAACATTTTCTGCCACAAAGATGTAAGACAAGGATTACCTTGGCTGCTTATGTAAGAGGATTATAGGATAAGTGATTTCAGTTTACTCCAGCAAATTGAAATTGAGTTATAGAAGGCTCCACCTACTTAATATGTTCATTTCTTATCTTAGCAAATAGAAAGGTGACTATTTCTGTAAAAGAATTTTGAAGCTCTTCTAATTTTATAGAAGTGCTAGTATAATTATTTTGTCATAAAATTACTTACTGTTCTGTTAGAAATTCAGGGGTATTTTGGTCTCTGTTTTCTCTCTTCCAGATTCTTTTTTTCTAAAAAGAAAACAATATGCACAGTGGTGAGGTGACTATACATAGTTCAGAATCATTTCAAATTGTCATAAATATAATTGATACAATTTTATGATTTAATATTTGTATTTAAAAATCTTGCAATGCATACATCCAAATAACAACATAATATATGTATATGTACTAGTATATATAGCATTGGATAGATAGGGATTTTAAAGTTTTGTGAGTAGTTTATACACTGATTTTCTGGAAAATTAATTGTGCTTTTAATACTATAATTTTTCAGTTTGAAAACAAAATAATACTAACCTAGTCAGACATTGTTAGAGAATATTACATTATCATATCCATTAAAGAAGAATCATACAATTTAATGCCTAGTGCTATATTGAGTATCAATATGAATATTATAAATCAACCTTATACATATCATGTTACTTTTGAATTTTATATTTTCACTAAAGTTAGGAGCATGGCATATTTTAAGAGCCAAATCAGTGTCCACATATAACCTAATGCCACTTAGCATATAGATCAATCTTGATAGAGAGTAGATTATATATAAAATAAATCCATTAGGGGTAGAGAGAAAAATAATCTCACATTATTCAGAAAAAAGTACAACTTTCAGTTTATAGAGTAAGAAAACTAAGTCCTTCCCAAGAGTTACTATCAGGAATGTAACTCCTTAATGTAACAAAGAGTCAAGAATTTCTGATTTGGTTTGACAGTTACCAACCCACAAATAAAAAAATGTGATAATGCTAGAGACAAGTCCCCTTTTAAGTATGTTCTCATCATTTTTACTCTTCAAAAAGTTTAGGTAGAAAGAAAACCAAGAGAGAATGGAATCTATAAGAATAGATTCCTAATAGGCATGTTCCTCTGTTTTCAGAGTCTTTACAATGTTTATCTTCAACAAAACAACAACACTTTCACGCCAGCGCTCTGGGGATGGGCTCACACAGGTGCTCAGAAGAAAAGATCGGAACTGACAGCGATAGCTCCAAAGCTGCATTTATTGCCATTGTTCAATGGGTAAGCCTCCGTGCTCTGCTTTCATTTTAATTCCTGCTTGAAACGCAACTCCTTTCTATGAAAATCCATTAGAAAGGGCATTGCAAAAAGGTGCTTAGATTTGTCTGGCTGACTTTTTAAACACGACTTTGAGGCACAATCCATTTTGGTAAGATTTCTATATATAGTTTCAGTCTACTGAACATATATTTTTTTCTTAAAACAAAAACTACAACAGAATTCTATAGATGTAGATATTGTGGTAATAAAGTGACACAGAAGTCTGTACAAGAAACATGGGGGGAAAACCATTAGGGAAAACGAAGGCATTCTAAAAAACTAAGAGAACACTTGACATTCTATATATTGCACATTGTTGCTTAGCAAGGGGCAGGCTTCCCTAAGGGAAGGATTAAACAGTTTTTTTTGTTGTTGTTGTTGTTTTGACTTATGAGCCATCTGCAGGGATTTGATTTCATGTTGGTTTTGCAGGCATCTATCCCAAGGATGAATGAGCAGGCCTGTTCTGTAGGGGACAGAAAATGATTTTATTTTTAAACTATGTGCTGAATATAGATGTGCCTAGTAGTTTTCTGGTAGCTAATTTCTCTCTTTCATGTATAAACAACTCTCTTTATTTTAGAGAAAAAAAGGGGAAAATAGCACAGTAGGATTTTGCACTTTCCCTCCTCTACCTGGCTTTTCGGTAATGTAATGGATATCAGTAGGTGCTGGTATTGAGACTTGGCACTGTTATGTGTTTGTACAATTCTTGTGTTTTAAAATGTGTTTTCATTGAATTCAGAGAGGAAGGGAGAGGGGGATAGAAGTATCAATGATGAGAGAGAATCACTGATCGGTCGCCTCCTGCACACCCCCTACTGGGTATGGAGCCTGCAAGCCGGGCATGTGTCCTGACTGGGAATCTAACCATAACCTCCTGGGTCATAGGTCGATGCTCAACCACTAAGCCCCACTAGTCGTGCAGTAAATGCTTAAAACAAAAACAATAAACAAACGAACATGAATCTGTTTAGGTAGGTTTATATATTTTTTCACAAAACATTCTATACATTCATAGTCGATAAAGCTGATGACTCTGTCATGGTATTTTTATCCAGTTTTAGAAGAAGGCCTGACATGGGGGGAAAAAGACAATTAGCTGAGAAATCAAACTGCTAAAATCATAATTCTATTTACGGGATAAGCAAAGCACTGCCTGCTTTAGGCATTTTAAATACTACAAATCTTTGATTTTTTTCTTTTCATTTTTTGGGGGAGTAACTATTTGCATTCATTTTAATGTTCGGCATTTAAAAATGCGCAGCTGTGCTTTTTAAAAAAGAGGACAGAATGACAAATAACTAATATTTACATCCAAATTTTGTTTTAAATATCCCAAAGATTTCATTTTGATGAAAATATATTGATTTTGAGCTTTTACCAAATATCCCACTGAGGTGGATATTTATTTAGGGTTGGATTTGAAGCGTGTACTGTGAATTATTGCAACATGGCCCCTTGTAAACCTGCAACCCCCAGGAGACTGAAATGACAACAGAATCCTTCTTCCAAGTTTTAAATTTCAAAACTGCAAAGTGTTGATAAACTCTGGTTTTCTCGTTCTGAGATTCCCCACTATTTAAATGCCTAAACTGTGGTGAGAACACAGTTACAGAGTTGATGTGTCATTCCCTCAGCACAGATAGCACTAATCCTAAGGGATTTTTTTTAGACATCTTTTGGCTTAAATTCTTAATCTTGGAACAGCAGTCAGCAAGCACAGGTTACTTTAAAAAGAGACACTATCTAGGCCATTAATGACTGAATATAAGCTTTTAAACAAACAAAAAAGTGCACTGCAGGACAACTAAATGCATCGCATGATTCTTGATTAGATCCTAGACCATTAGGAAAAAACAATTAGCTATTAATAAGAGTATTGAGACAGTAGATGAAATGTGAATATGGACTGTGAATTATATAATGGTATTATATCCATGGTAAATTATCTCTGTTTGACAACTGTTCTGTATAATGTAAGAGAATGTCCTGCTCTTAAGGAATATACTAAAATATATGCTAAAGTATTTAGGATAAGGCACACTATGTCTCCAACATATTCTCAAATGGTTTGAAAAAATATATGAATGTGTATATATACACACATGTAATAATATATATATATATATATAAAAGCCTAAGCAATTGTTACGACTGGTCAACCAAATGGTCACTATGACGCGCACTGACCACCATGGGGCAGACGCTCAATGCAGGAACTTCCCCCTGGTGGTCAGTGCGTTCCCACAGCCAACCTCCTGTGTCCTGCCAACCTTTTGCGGTACCTCCCCTGGCCAACTGGATCAGCCTCAATTGCCCGCCAGGCCAAGGGACCCCACCCAAACAAGAATTCGTGCACCGGGCCTCTAGAGTGTGTGTGTGTGTGTGTGTGTGTGTGTGTGTGTGTGTGTATATATATATATATATACACACACACACATATACATATATATATATTATGAGAGAAAATGATATAGGACAAAATGTAAACAATTGGTTAATCTAGGTAAAGGGCATAGGAAAACTGCTTATATTAATTTGCAACTTTTTATGAGAGTTTAAAACAGCAAAACAAACATTACCAAAAAAGACCATAAAACTAGTTTTTAAATTAAAAATGACCTGCCATTTTTCAGTATCTCTACAAAACATTACACTGAACTGTGGCTATTTTTATTTTGTTCATTAAGCACCGGATTGTTTCATTCTGTCTATAACTATAAAAGATACTGACATTTATCTGGGTGACTATTGGAGAGTATTAGGCACTAAAGGAAAATAATTCATCAAGTAATAGAGTAAACAAACAAATGTTCCATAAGTTAATGCAATTACTGCAGGGACCTGTGATGTTGCTGGTAAGAAGGCAATAATACAGAATTTGGACTCCCCTTGTTAGGAAGGTAGAAGACCAAAAGATTGTGCCTCATAATTAGGGCAAAGACATATTTCTATATTTTCTCTTTTGTGTATAACCATTGACAGCCATTTAGGAGGCTTAAGTCTACAAGCCTGTCCTCGTTATGCTAGAAGCAAATATTTACCAACCAAGATTGAAAAAAGGGGGGCAGGATAAAGGGTCTGCTCATTTTTCTGTTGTGACACTTTATTATCCAAGTCAAAACATACAAAAACATTTGTTGGCAGTCGGAATTACAATAATCACATACTGGGTTCAACCATGTTTAACATTTTCATTATACTCAAAATGATTATTTTAGAATGGGGCGGCGGATATTGAGGCAGAATGACACTAAGCCAAGAGAGCCAGTTCGTATCTTGAAAAGGACAATGGGACTTAAATGAGAAGCTTGGGGAAGTGAATTGGGACTGAGTGACGATAAGGACATTATCAAAGCATGAAAAAGTAAAACTATGTATTAAAATACAAAGGTATAACAGAAAGTCACAGCTAAGGGAGAAGAATCCTGCAGAAGCACGGTGACAGGAGCAGAATTATGTCTATAGGGGCCTCTCTAGCCTCCAGCCCCTAGAATAGCACCTGCCATATAAATGAATATTGAATGAATACTATTATATATCGGCAAAAGTAAAATTTAGTGTCATATCATGCTAGTCAGCCTGTGACTTTAGGCAAATCATTTAATCTATTTTGACCTCAATTTTGTCAGCTGTGAAATGAGAGAGTGGAAACAGGTGATTCGCTAAGGTGCCTTCCAGCTCTGAGTATGTCTGTAATGGGTTCTGTTTATTAAAATGGGCAACTGTGAACATTTTTATAGAAGAGAATAGCCTGATATGAGTTTTAAATGAAGAGAAATGGGAGAGAAACAGAAAAGATGAATACAAGAGCGATGCATTGATTCAAGTGATGGGATATAAATCCCACTGAAAGGACTTTAACATAAACGAGAGAACACAAAACGCGATTTGTGGTTTTGGTTTGTATAAAGTGACAATTGTGTGTAGTACTGAGGTAGGCATTCTGGTACAGAAATCTTTATCTGTGCTTTTTATCACTACCAAAGTGACTCTACACACTCCCTGCTTCCACATCTAGCGTCCTCAGGTAAACAGTAGTGAGGATGACTCAAAAGATACCATCAAATGGCAAGGAGTTTATGTAAATGGTCTTTTACTGCAAGCCATAGAGTGGGCACGGCCCAGCTTAGAGGAGAGAAAGCTGGGACGCTCATAGGATCCATACGTAGTTCCATGAGCTGAATTCATGGAACATAACTCAGGACCCACCAGGCACGATTGCCGGCCTCTCCATGGAGCCTATAATAGCCAGCACTGGCTTCCTCCTGTGTTCTGTCTCCTGCCTGCTTGTGGAGCACTTACGTTCTATAACGCACAACGTAGCCCTCACTTGACATGATCTCATTCTTTTCCCCACACACATCTATGCTGCTTTTATATTAAAAACGAGAGGAGGTTGTGCTCTATAATTTGTATTTCCCTATGACAGGTAGTGCTTAAAATGAGTAAATGCTCAACAATGCTCATCCCTCCATGGAGGTGAACAGGGTATACTTTGAGCTCAGAAAATGAACCCGGATGCTGATTGTCAGTTTCCCAAAGTGACTTCCTGGCCATCAAGCATAGTGATGACCTTGGGACGCCTGTGAAGCTCCTAATTTTCTTTCATCTTATCATCCTATTGCCCAAGGCATATACTTTTTTTTTTTTTTGAAACTAGAAAGTTCTAGTCAAGTATCCTTAAAGGCACCTGAAACTCTAACTTGAAGTAACTTTGCCATTTCAGTCTGGTTCATTGCACAGATGAGGAGGGACCACTTTTTCCAGCTTTGTCAGAACAGAGCACAATGTCTTTTATAATTCTGTGCTCAAATCAAGACTGCTTGTGGCAATATCCCTGTAAGAAAGTTGGAGGGAAAGTGATGGCAAAATTAGTGTCTCTGTGGGTAGCAAGGGGTTAAAAGGGAGGCCTGCACAAGGGAGAGAGGAAAGAAAAGGACTGGACTATTTTCAAAGGGTGTTGATTTCTGTAGAGATTCTAGCACTGCAACAATTAGACTGTGAAGAATATTTAGGTAAAATAGATGCATGCATAATTTCTGGCGTTATAAAAAGGAGAAGCCAAACAAACACCTTTAGAAGGCCTCCACGGGACCTAGCCAGCTTGGCTCAGTGGATAAAGTGTTGGCTTGTGGGCCAACAGGTCCCAGGTTTGATTCTGGCCAAGGGCATGTACCTCGGTTGCAGACTCCTCCCCGGCCTGGATGGGGCTCATGCAGAAGGCAACCAACCAATGTATTTTGGCCCATTGATGTGTTTCTGTCTGTCTCTCCCTCTCTCTTCCACCTCTAAAAATCAATGGAAAAACATCCTAGGGTGAGGATTAAAAAAATAAATAAAAGGCAACATGGTAGCTGTAAAAATGGCACATTTCCTAACAGGACAGAGGTTGTTGGTGAAATGACAAGGATAGAAATAAGTTGACCCGGCCTCCCCAGTCATTGGGCAGAGTGGGGCAGCAATCCTATACACAGATTTACAGTTGAAGGAGAGGAAAGGATTTACGTAAGCCTTGTTTGGCTGCAAATTCAAGCTCTGCAAAGTGTCTTTGAAGAAATAAGTGGGCTGTTGGGATATGACAGGAGATCTTTATGGTTCGGTGCTGACTGGTGCCACTTTAATGCTTTACTGTACTACAAGTTTAGGTTAGCACTATGGGAAGGTATCAACCTGGCAGTTCAGGGCAGCCTCCACTAAACCATAGCCAAGAAGTGGTCTTCTGTTTCCTCTATTTAACATCTATTTGGGGAACGATGTCAAGATAAACTAAAAAAAAAGTATGTTACACTTATTTCTCATGTTACACCTATTCTCCAGACATCATCTCTGTCTAACTTACTGGTAAATAAAAAGCGTGCACAAAGATAAACGTCTATACAGATTGGTTCAAAGGTGTCTGGGATCTTGACCTTCACATGAAAACTGCCCTCTCCCAAGATTCACTCTGGGAGGTTAAATGCCTAATTTTTTGAGAAGCAACATGACTGAAAAAATAATTTAAACTGTTATTTAATAAGCTGAATTCGGCAGATAGCATATATTTATCTCATTCAACTTCATGGGACATGGTGAAGTAGGTGTCAAATCTCCGTTTACATTGGAATAGACTCAGTTCTCAAGTTCTTAAGTGTTGGTAAGTGGTGGAACCAGGATCTAGACTCAGCTCTTCTGAATTTGAATCCAGTGTTTCCCTTGCAACAAAGTCTCTGTAGTAATTGAACTGACTTTAATAAGACAGAAAACCTATATTTTCTAGACATTCTTTCACTACTTATTAGATGTGCATCACCTGAAGCAATAGAAATAAGTTTTCTGCATGTTAATTGCTTTATCTGTAAAGGGGGCGACAATACTAACCTAAGGGAAAAGACTGGGTTAACTGATTTATTGAGGTATCTTTGATTTCTAAATGTAATTTACACATCTAATCTTAGAGGAACAAAAAGCCTTAAAATAAAAACCTTTTCAAGGAATGTTCAACATGCAACCATTGAGAAATTCATCAGTACTTCTGGAACTTTTATAGGAATATCGTTATGCCTATATTAAGCAAAGATTCCCAGACTAATACAATAGTTTCACCTACATAGGTGAATTTAACATTGTGGGATTATCTTCAGGATATATTTATAAGAAGCATAAAACATTTGTCATAATATTTTAACTCCAAACATCTACATACTTCATATAGAATTATAGTAAGCAGAAAATAAAACTGTATAGCCGTAGAAGTCTAGAGATACATTTTCTCTGAATTAGAGTCAACAAAATCTGAGCAAATATCGAAGTTAAGATATTCGTATCAGGGGTTGGCTAAAATATGTTAATGGGATGACTTGAAAACAGGACAGTCTGTGTTAACTCAAACAGCCACACTCTTAACTCTTTAAATAGATTGCACTTTTTTAATCATAAAAGCTCTTTGAGTCAAACAAACAACTTTACTTTGGAGAAAACACATTTTAAAAGCTAGTCCTTAGATGTAGATGTGTGGGAGTTGGAAATGGTAAGATTTTCAAAGAATAGAATGTGATTTCCATTCTGAAAGAGATTACATATGAAGTCATAGTTTCAAAACACTAGGCTCTAGATTCCCCTAACAATGAATGAAAACAAATCGATAAATAGAAAAGACCACAGGGGGAAGGATACAAAAAGATGCTTGCCATAAGTAAGGAACGTCCGCCTAATTCTGATAAAATAATTATTCTTTTAAATGACCATAAATGGAATCTTATAAAAATCTATATTAAATGGTTTATTCAAAGAATTCATAGATGTTTTAAAACCCTACGTAGTCCCTGGCTAGTGTGGCTCAGTTGGTTGGGCCTTGTCTTGTGCACTGAAGGGTTGCTTGTTGGATTCTGGGTCAGGGCACATGCCAGGGGTACAGACTCTATCCTTGGTGGGGTTTGTGTTGGAGGCAGCCAATTGATGTTTCACTCTCCCTCTCCTTTCCCCTCGCTTTAAAAATCAGTAAACTATTCTTTAAAATAACCCAACCAAACTTAAATGTATTTGAGAGACATGCTGAATATCCATCAAATTATATGGGGAATGTATAGTTGTGACACTAAATTTTTCAGTAGAGAAAGTAGTTGAGTGCTCTAGCATTAGAAATTTAGGGGAGATTTCAATAAAATTTCACTTAAAAAGTTGACGCCATTTTACTTGTGTTTGAAAAAGATTCTCATTTCACCCATGAAATGATACAATGAACAGAAAAACAGCAGCTCAAGTGAGGCAATACCATGGGTGAGCTGTTTTCTCAGCTTCTATTCTTTGATTCTTTAGGTGTCTAATGTGAATGGCAGCTAATTTTCACTGACAAAAAGAATATAGTCAAGATGAATTGCTTAGGACTAATTCCTTAGAACAGACAGATTTCCTTGGATGTAGGACTCTAGGCAGGGGGTATAAGGGCCTGAGGATTGGCCCTCTGACAGAAAACTCAACTAAGAGGCCAAGCTTCAATTTGAAATTAAAAATTCTTTGGTAATTACATACTAAAGCGAGTTAATTTTTACTATCTCTTAATGGTGTCACTGGAGTATTTGCCATAGAATCACTAGCATTGTAATTTCCTCTTTAGATATAGTTTAAGGTCATATCATTTTTGAAAAGGAACTGATTTTATTATAGTCGCTTCCATATCCTTGGTATAAGGAAACATTAGAAAACAGTCGTAATACTTCACTTTACAGACTTTAATGGAGACTATGTGATATCTACCATGTGGATCTTTAATTTTACTAACAATCATAACATGGACTATATTGTCAACATAATGAAAACAATGTAAATGTTAATTATGTTAAGAAGAGTGAACTTGATGGCAGAGGCTGATGGGAAGCGCAGACCATTTTCTAGTTGACTACAATCACAGTCTTATTGTCAATACATTAGAGGTGGCCCCAGGAGAAGCCACAGTTCCATCTCTCTTACAGGCAAATCACACAAATGTTTTTAAGTTTCTATAGTGCTATTCTTCAAGCTGCGTGGAAAAAAGAAGTAGGAGAAAGGTCCCTGTTCATAAAATGCCAATTCATGCCTTTATCACAACACGTAGTACATTATGATAAACTCTGTTTTTGTTTAACCCCATGATAATGAAAGCTCTGGTCGTACAGTTGAATCAGGGAGCTACATAGACAGACCTAATGCTAGCCAGCTATGCTTTTTGTTTTTATATGCACATGAAAAAGTTAATTGATTTCTATAAGGTGCTTAGTTATTACATAGACATGAAAATAAATTTCAATTATCTCCTATGTTATTTATTTAGATTTATCTATTTTTATAAAGCTTACATAATTAAATAAATATTGTGATCCTCGATGGAATGGAAAGGGTATAGGACATACTTTCTATGTGTGGGTATAGATTCTAGTATTTCCCATGAGTCGGAATTCCAATTGCAGAATATTGTTCTTATTATATACTATCCCACTTTTTTCTTTTTCAAGGTAGATAACTGCTACCCATTATACCTTTATCTCTTGCCAATTATGCACTCATTCACTTTGAGGGCCTAAGAGAAAGAGCTAGGGTTAACTGTATGATGTATTAATATGAAAGTTACATGACAGGTTACCAACAAGGATTGTCACCTTAACAGGGAGTAAGAGCTAACAGACTTGGTTAATTAGGGATATTCAAGCCGAAAATATAAAATTCTCCTGAGTGTTCTGATAAGCTATAACAGATTACCCAGGATCTTAAGAAGTTATTTCTCTGTCACATTGCCTTCATGTTTCTTTATTAAAAAGAAGCAAGTGCCAAAAAATAAGTTAACATGAAAGACCCAATCAACACACTGAACACAGAGGATCAATGTAGCAAAGCAGTATGGGTAGTTTTCTTTTGATTAGGTAATGTCTTACTTAACTTTGTGCTACAAGATATTGTAAGGCACATTTTTTAAAGTATATTAAGTATACTTTAAAGTATAACATTTTTGTTTCTTTCTGTTAGTGTTTTTAATACTAAAATTCATGACACATTGAAGAGAAAGACATTGCCTGATTTGAAATCACAAAATTTCCCATAGTTTCTTCTATATGGTACTGACAACCTAGATCCAAGAGGAAAAAATAAAAGTATAGATAGTGAAGCAAGCCTGACACAAAAACTAAACACAGTTGCACTTAAATGTATTAGAATTTATACTATACAGTGGTTAGAAACATTGAACATTCTATTAAGGTTACTGTTTACACATGGCTGACTAAAGAAGAAGAGCATTATTTTGATAATACAGTTGGCTCTAAATTATTATTACTTGTGAAATGTTACCTTAGGACTTCTTAAAGAAATGTCTATTATAGCTATTATTAATTAGCCAAGTTGTAATTGCCATATAATCTTCAATGTTTACACAGCACATCTATATAAATAAAATTTTATTAAAGGTTCATTAGCTACAGGATAGCACTATATGCATAGAAAATATTTTAATTTCACTAATTTTACAAGTACACTAAATTAATCATCAAGTTGCATATGCCTCCAAATCTGGATGGTAGGACAAGGGAGTGCACATTTGTTTTCATGTGCTATTTTATTTACCTTTTCTGTTGCTCAGTTTTGAGAAGCATTAAAAAGTATATTTGCTCCAACCTCACAACTTTTCAGAACCAACATTAGTCACTTTTTTTTTCTGGCTTATCCAATGTAATGTACTAGCACAGTGTGTAGATTAAAAAAGAAAAGAAAAGAAAACACAATTTGTACTGTCGATGCTGATGTATGGAGTAATTTTCTCAGACTCTTTCAATGCAATCTGCAAATGCATTAACAAAGGCTATAAAACAAAACCAATCTGCACTACCCATAACACACAAGGGCGAGATATTGAAAGTGTGAAAGCATAATTGATATCTGCATTAGTAGAAATTACCTAGAAACGAGAAAGTATTCTACTACCATGTAGGACTTCAAAAGCCACATATATCTTGTGCAGCTTCCTGAATAAGAAAGTAGTGTTCCAACCACTGAATAGAGAAAAAAGAGATATTTGTGTGACTATTGTTAATATAAAAGAGTCCTCTCTTAACACTCTTTGAAAAATCTATTACTGTTATTATTTTCATGCTGAATGACAGGAACCCCTACATACATTTTCTATTTCCATTTCAACTACTCTTTTGCTCTCAAGACAAGGTCAGCTTTAAAGTGTAGTTTTTACTTAAGGAAAAGCATAGAGTCTTCTTTCAACTACACAATCGTCATGCTGATATATTTCATTGCTTCCCAATACCACATTCAGGAAAACAAGCACATTTCTGACCAAAAATAAGACTGCATCATTAACCATTTCTCAATAACACCTAAATATCTAATACTGCATTATAATTCTTTTTTTTGGGGGGGTGTCATTAATATAGGATCATAATCTAACAAAGATGTAGTGAGTGACTATTATATGCCACTCCTATGGATACAAAAGCTTACATTGTACATGTGGACTTTACTCTCATGGAGCTTAGAATCTCCTAAATAAACTTGTATCCTCGAACTTTCTCCCTGAATAGCAATCAACTCTGTCCATATTAGTTTAATTCTGTGTATTTGAACTTTGAACCTCTAAAGCAGTGGTTCTCAACCTGTGAGTCGCGACCCCTTTGGTGGTCGAACGACCCTTTCACAGGGGTCGCCTAAGACTATCCTGCATATCAGATATTTACATTACGATTCATAATAGTAGCAACATTACAGTTATGAAGTAGCAACATCTCATCTAATGGATTTGGTGATATTTAATAGGCCTCTTTTGTTCTTTTATTCTGATGAAATATGGAGATCTCTATCAATTAATCCTATGACTGCACAAAGAAATGGGCAAGATCAAATGCCTCAGACTGTACATATCCATCCTCAGACAGGCAACTGACCATTAAATTTCAGCCAAAGATTGATGTGAATTGAATTGCCAACCCGATCTCAATTTATTTAAAGCAATTTCAAAATAATTGATGTGATGCTATACCCTTAAATTAATTGCTGCAAATAGAATCTATCTTAATATAGCTTATTATTTATGCTTTTAAATAACTTATTTCTATTGTCCAAGTTAAATACCATATTATGTTTTAGTTTGACTACTTCTGAAAAAAAAAGAAATTCATTTGCTCAGACATGTAATGTGATATTATTCAATCACTAGAGGCCCAGAGCACGAAATTCTTGCACTGGTAGGAGAGGGGAGTCCCCCAGCCTGACCTGTGACCTCTCACAGTCTGGGAGCCCTTGGGAGATGTCTGACTGATTGCTTCGGTCCTTGTGGGGAGCGGGCCTAAGCCAGCAGTTGGACATCCTTAGCAGTGCAGCGGAGGAAGGAGAGGCTCCCACCACTGCTGCTGTGCTTGCCAGTCGTGAGCCCAGCTTCTGGCTGAGTGACGCTCCCCCTTGGGAGCACACTGACCACCGGGGGGCAGCTCCTGTATTGAACGTCTTCCCCCTGGTGGTGTGTGTTACAGCAACCAGTCGTTCTGCCGTTCAGTTGATTTGCATATTAGACTCTTATTATATACTAGAGGCCCGGTGCACAAAAATTTGTGCACCCGGGGGTGGGGTGGGTGGGAGGTCCCTCAGCCAGGCCTATGCCCTCTCACAGCCTGGAACCACTCAGGGGTGACCACTTGCTGGCTTAGGCCAGCTCCCTGGGGGTTGGGCCTAAGCTGGCAATCAGACATACCTCTGGCAGCCTGGCAGCCCTCGGGGGATGTCCACTTGCCAGAGGGGAGCAGACCTAAGCTGCAGTCGGACATCCTTAGTGCTGCTGAGGAGGCAGGAGAGGCTCCCACCACCACTGCTGTACTGGCACCCATCAGCCCGACTTGTGGCTGAGCAGAGCTCCTCCATGTGGGAGCTCTCTGACCACCAGAGGGCAGCCCCTGCATTGAGCATCTGCCCCCTGGTGGTCAGTGTGTGTCATAGTGACCAGTCATTCCCAGTCTTTCTGCTGTTAGGGTCAGTTTGCATATTACCCTTTTACTATATAGGATAAAGGCCTGGTGCACGAGTGGGGGCTAGCTGGTTTGCCCTGAATGGTGTCCCAGATTAGGGTGGGGGTCCTGCTTGGGTGCCTGGCCAGCCTGGGTGAGGGGCTAATGGCTGTTTTCAGGCTGCCTGCACCCCCTTCGGGGTGGGGATCCCCACTGGGGTGCCTGGCCAGCCTGGATGAGGGACTGAGGGCTGTTTTCAGGCAGGCCAAGCCTGCAACTGAAGCTCCCAGTCTCTCCTTTTTTTCTTTTTTTTTTATTCTGGAATTTATTTACCTTCTGTAATTGAAACTTTATTGCTGCTCCAGCTCTGAGGCCCGGCTGGCTGAAAGCAGGTATCTGAGGTCTGTTTAGTTTCTATAATTGCAACATTGTTGCTTAGACTGGAGCTCAGAGCCCGGCTATGGCAGGCGGGGAACCTTGGCTTCCTCCATCACTGGAGCAACCAAGCCTCCTGTTCATTTCAGCTGCCTGGCTGCTGGCCGCCATCTTGGTTGGCAGTTAATTTGCATATCACCCTGATTAGCCAATGGGAAGTGTAGCAGAGGTATGGTTAATTGCCATGTTTGTCTATTATTAGATAGGAGGATAAGTTGGCTTCAAGTGAGTGTGATTGTCATTTGCCTAAATCTTTTGGTTTTTAATTTGCCTCTGTATTCATTCAACAGAGGCTTGGCATATCTGTATACGTATCTGTATTTATATGTACATCCATATCTACTTATCATCTGTCTATAGTTTCATTTTACTTAAAAATGATTCGAGCACCTCCAATAGGACAGGCACTGTTCAGAGAGGTGAATATCGCCCACAAGGACCTTACCTCACAGAATCGATAAGAAAGCAGAGCAAGCCCTGACTGGTTTGGCTTAGTGGATAGAGTGTCGGCCTTCAGACTGAATGGTCCCGGGTTCGATTGCGGGTACATCCCCAGTGGGGGGTGTGCAGGAGGCAGCTGATCGATGTTTCTCTCTCATCGGTGTTTCTAATTCTCTATCCCTCTCCCTTCCTCTCTGTAAAAAATCAATAAAATATATTTTTAAAAAAGAAAGCAGAGCAATATGGTTATGAAGAAAAATATGGACAGGTAAGGCTTAAAAGAATTAAGCCAGATGCTGGCACAGGAGGCTCTTTCAGGCAGGGTGGTCAGGAAAAGCCACTCTAGAAAGATATTTGAGTAGAGATCAGAGAAATTGAGGAAGACAGCTGCATGAGTTTCCGGGTAAGAACCTTCCAGGTGAAGGGAACTGGGAGTGTGATGGCCCTAGGCAGGGGAACTTGGTTTTGCTTAAGAAATAGCAAAAAGGCAAGAACATAAGAGTAAGAAATTATTTGTGACTAATTTCAAGGGTTCTATAAAAATGTGTGAAAGGAACACAGTATTTAATGCTGTGTGGATTTTTAAACAGCCTTAAATGTATTTTAATAGCTAAAAACAAATAAACAAACCAATAAACAACCTACTCAATAAAATAAAACATAATACTTTATTTAATATACCTTTTTGTTTTTCCTAATTGCAGATGGTATTTTCTTTTTAGGAAAGAACATGTTAAATGGATGAGAATGGGCAATTGTTTTTCAATGACTAATATAAAAATACATTAAACACCTACAGAATATAATTACTTATTTGAGTCTTCACTTGCTTATTTTTATAACCAGCAACTAAAGTCTCTTTAATCAGGAAACAATAATAACACTGTGTACTTGGAATATATTTATGAAACAGTTATAATTCTCACCCTCAATGGGTTAATAACTTGCTTCTTTTCTTGAAAGTATTCAAACAGAAGCATAAACTGCTGTAGCCAATATGTTAACTGAGAATTGGAAAAGGAAACAGTCTAAAACATTTGAATAGTAATATTTCCTTAACAAATTATGAGACACTAAAATAAATGATGCATAAAATTAACCAATCAAGCTTTAAAATATAATTCTTCACTATAATATGCTAAATGCATTTATATTTCAAGGGTCTTTTTAAATATCTATTTTCAGTATCTCATGTCTAGCACTAAGGGAAAGATTGATTTTGAAATATTTATACACTCATATCCTATATAATAAGAACATAATATGCTAAGTGTCTGACTGATCAGTTGACCATTTGGTCAACTGCTTGACCAGTTGCTATGACGCACACTGACATCCAGGGGGCAGACGCTCTGATAAGTAGGTTAGCTTGCAGCTGGGATCCAGCCAATCAGGCCTGGTCGAGAGGGCTGGACATGCTCTGGAGCCCTCCCGCTGGCCGGCCAACCTCCCGCTGGTCCCTCCCCAGCCAGCCAGCCCCCATTGTCCCTGATTAGGACTGGGAGAGATGCCCTGATTGGCCCAATCACTGGCCAGGCTGAGGGACCCCACCCATGCACGAATCCGTGCACCGGGCCTCTAGTATATACATAAACTACTTCTCCTTAGCAAAATCAAAATAAACTTCACAGCATCTATATGTGCATCAATATTACGAACCTTTTCAAAGGTGACATACAAATATAGCATGTGTTACTAAAGAAATTAAGCTCTAGAGTCAGGCAGTCTTTATCACTTTCTACCTTTGAAGAGCTATCACACACATGTAAACATATATATATATGTATACATTGCACACAACAAAAAAATGCAAGTCTAAATAGACATGTATGTAATATATATCTATGTGTGTATATACATATATTATGTATTTTTATGTGTGTATAGTATGCACATCCATATTTATGATAAAGAACTCAAGAATCAAATCACACTTTTGTTCTACAATGTAAAGTAATAGCTGCATCTCTGACACAAAGTATACTTCTGATTTGTCTCTCTGGATTTGTGAGTCTAGAACAGGGGTGGGCAAACTTTTTGACTCGAGGGCCACAATGGGTTCTTAAACTGGACCGGAGGGCCGGAACAAAAGCATGGATGGAGTGTTTGTGTGAACTAATATAAATTCAAAGTAAACATCATTACATAAAAGGGTACGGTCTTTTTTTTTTTTTTTTAGTTTTATTCATTTCAAACGGGCCGGATCTGGCCCATGGGCCGTAGTTTGCCCATGGCTGGTCTAGCATGACATTCCCTAAGCAAGCTATTAAACTTAGTTTCTGGTGATTTTAAAAAATGGCTATTAGAAACTCCATGGTTCAATATAATTTAAGCATCATTTCCAGGCTGTCCAGTGCTTTTATAAAGTATAACCAAGCAAATCCTATATAATAAAGATGCAATATGCAAAATGACCATCACACCCTCACATAAGATAGCCGCCCCCATGTGGGCACAGGATGGCTTCCACAAGATGGCCGGCAGGGGAGGGCAGTTGTGGGCAATCAGGCCTTCAGGGGAGGGCAGTTAGGGGCAACCAGGCTGGCAGGGAAAGGCAGTTAGGGGTGACTGGGCCTGCAGGGGAAGGCAGTTGGGGGCGACCAGGCTGGCAGGGGAGGGCCATTGGGGGTGACCAGGCCAGCAGGGGAGTAGTTAGGCATCGATCAGGCTGGCAGGGGAGTGGTTAGGGGGTGATCAGGCTGGCAGGAAGGCGAGCGGTTGGGAGTCAGCAATCCCAGATTGTGAGAGGGATGTCTGACTGCCAGTTTAGGCCCGATCTCTAAACCGGAAGTCAGACATCTCCCGAGGGGTCCCAGATTGGAGAGGGTGCAGGCTGGGCTGAGGGACACCCCCCCCCCAAGTGCACAAATTTCATGCACCAGGCCACTAGTATAATTATATTTTGGCTAAGAGCTTTTTAAAGTCAACTTAGAGGATATGGAACCATGCTGATGAGGCTCAGGATTCACACGGAAGTAAAAGTAATGATGGTGCAGATCTTTTTATATTTTGCCTCCAAAGGAAAATTATTCAGATTCAGGCTTGTGTGTTTAATACATGTATGATGTCAAAATACATGTACATAAATCAAAGTTACTTAAGTGGTAAAACCATACATAGAACTTTAGCTAGAAAAATTAATAGTCACATTTGATATTCATTGTAATTAATGTATGCACATGTGGGCTTTAGCTTCTGAATGTGTGAATTCTAGCCTAGGAAATATTTAATAAGCATATTTTAAAGAAGTGTGTTCTGCTTTGCAACTAACTGTAAAAAGGTCACACTAAATGCAGGATTAAGTACCAGAATCCTGGAGCTAGTAAAAAATAAAATGTGTAGCTAACAAGAAGGACTTTAAAAAGATAATACATCATTACAGGGAACAAAGCTGGATAAATTCTCCTTTACCTTCATTCTCTGATACAAATCCTTCCTTTCATATCACAGCATGGAACTATAGCATGTGACATAACAAAGCATCATTGCAATGTCCCCCTTGCAAAGATCATAGTCATGTTCAGCAAAGGACAACAGAATGTTCCCTAGAAAGTAACTTCCAGGAGAGCAGGGATCTTGCCCATTTTAGTCAAATACTACTGTTCTCCTAGCTCCTTGAAGCATAATAGTACATTATACTTCTCAGTAAATATTTGCTGAATGAATGAATATTGAAGAGACTATTCAGGAATTATTCCTAGTCCAGGACTTTACGTGTAGACACTCAGTTAATATTCTATAGCTCAAGATTGAGAAAGATACCTTACAGATTACATTAATGTACTGTGAAGCAAAATTCTGGCTTTGGATAGCATAGCAGCTAATCTTGGCTCCTGAGCATGAACGATCTCCACTTGATGAATCAGCACAGCCCTGGGTTCTGCAATCGATTCTCACACGAGACAGAGGCACAAGCAGGGGCCTCTGGTAACTGCTTGCCAATCCATCCTTGAATTTGCTTTGTTGGCTACATACGTCTTGCAACTCCGTTTCCCAGCAAATATGCTATTGCATTATTCTTTAGTAAATGAGTCCTTTCAATCCCCAGCACCAATTTCCTAGAATCCTTGCTAGTTACTCAAGACTGGGTTAGAGATTTGTGTGTTTTCATCTGTTCCCCCTTCATACTTCCTCTCGAAACCTTTGGGAAATCAGTAGGTTCCCCTGTACAAGAGGTTAGGATGTCCTTCCAGGAAGAATTCTTGGGAAGCATTTGAAATAATTCCAGCTAGATTAGGTAATACTATGGTATCAATGAAAAATTCCCTGATATTGATCATTGTAACTGCAGTGCAGGTTATAGAAGAACACGCACTTATTCTTAGGAAATGCACAGTGAAGTATTTAGGGGTAAAGAGGCATGATGCCTCCAACCTACAGATGGTTTCAGAAAACAGTGTGTGTTCATGGAGAGACAGACTGATAGGCATAGAGAAAGAAAGAGATAGAGAAAGGGAATGATAGAGCATAGGGCACAACAAATAAACAATTGATGAATTTTGGCAAAAAAGTATCTGGGAGTTCCTTGCAACTTTTCTGTAGGAATGAAAGAATATAATTACACAAAAATTAATGTCTTATGAGTTATAAAATATACAATAAAAATTTAAGAGATACTAAAAACAATTCCAGGCTGTTTCTTTAATATCTGGTCCCAGAGGGAATGCTCGTCACCATCCTTGGCCCTGTCCACCTTTCTGAGTCCACACTGCTCTCAATGGAGACGCCTCTGCATGCTCCTCCCTCTGAGGGCTGAGCCCATCACAATATCCCGCTGTTTGGTTTTTCCTGCTTTGGGTCAGGCATCATCGTGAGGCCCCAGAGCCTCCATAGGTCACAGACGAGGATTTCTGGATGGTCTCTCTAAAGCTCGGTTCTTTAGATTTTATATAAGAAGAAAGCTTTCTTTAACTCTCCCTCATAAATGCTCAGAGCATATTCACAAGTATCCTTAAATACATTATTCAGTTTCCATCAACATGGCTTCTCCTACTTCTACCCTTTATTTCATCTCATCCAGGTAGGAGAGGTGTTGTCAAACCAATTTTAAATATTGCCTTCGAAAAGCCTATGTAATTCCAGCCCCTTTCTTTGGAATGTGTGAGTTTTATCATTTATCATTTCCTTCTTAGTCTTTGAGATCTATGCTGGAATTGAGCCCAAAGAGTTAGATTTAAACTGAACTAACAAGCAAAATAGAAACAGACTCATAGATAGAGAGCAGGCAGACAGCTTGGTGCGGGGGTAGGGTGTGGGCGGGGGAGGAAAAGGGTATAGGGGGGTAAATGGGGATGGAAAAAATAAAATTAAATAAAAACATTTATCCTGAAGAAAAAAAATAAGTACCTCATTATAGTGACAATTCATAACCCATGACCTTCAAAGGAAAGAACAATGACTACTGATTCCTTTCTCAGGTAAGTTACAAAGACGACATGGCAGCAAGGTTTAATCTAAAGGTCTCTGCTCACACTAAGACTGATGTCCACACAGGTTCTCTTGTCATTTGAAAGGTAGGCCCTGGGCTGCTTTGCTTTATAGTGTAGTTTCCAACTTTACTCGGTGAGGAAGCTTCATCTAGCATCCAGGTTCTCCACGATGGTTGGTCTTAGACGCCTTTACGCTTTTCATCGAGGATTCCAAGAGAATTGTGTGTATATAGTTATATCTACAGATATAAAACGTATTAGAAATTAAAATAACAACTATAAACTATTACTAATTTATGAAAATAATAACATTAAACCATAAAGCAGTAACATGTTAATTAACACGTTATTAATAAAAATAACTACATCTGCCCAGCTGGTGTCGCTCAGTGGTTGAGCATCAACCCACCCACCAGGAGGTCTCAAGTTCCATTCCCCGTCAGGGCACATACCCACGTTGTAGACTCCATCCCCAGAAGGGGGACTGCAGGAGGCAAAACATCAATGTTTCTCTCTCACTGATGTTTTACTCTCTCTCTCCCCCCCTCTCTGAAATCAATAAACACATATTTAAAAATATATATAAAAATAACTATATCCCTCCAAAAAATGAGTAACAAGGCTGTCATTGTTCAGCATCTTTGCAGGTGTTTTGAAATCTCTAATTTAATAGGAGGTAGCTGAACTCTCATGTCTGTTTCTTTAGTCAAGTTAGTCCATTTGTTGTGTTATCATGCATCATGTAACCCCTGGAAAATTCCATTGTACAGTCGTGAGACAATGACATTTAGAAAAGGTATTATGAAAATAGTTCTGGTCTCATAGACTTCCTGGAAAGGTCTTTGGGTCACACTTTGAGAATCACTAATACAGAGGACCCAGCATTTGTTTTGGAGTGACAATCCTGAGTTTGAATTCCAGTTTTGCCTCAAAATGGTTTTCAGGTCTTAATTGAAGTAGTTGCTCTGAGATGCATTGTATCAATTAGGAAATTAAGGTGATACCTCTTCATAGAGAATTAAATATATATATATATATATGAATCTGTGAGCCAGTAGCTCACTGCCACTCTCCTGTAGCGCCCTCCTCTCCCCTACCCCCCGCTCATAGCCTGCTGACCTACCCCCTCCTGTAGTGTTCAGCTGCCTGCTTGTAGCTCGCTGCCCCACCCTCCTGCTGATCCATGATCCGATTGTTATGCTGTCGGTGGTTACATGATGACCATTTGCATATTACATCTTTATTTTATATATATATATATATATATATATATATGGCATCTCCCAATAGTTGAGCACAAATCAGGCAAGCTTTCCCTATTTCCCTTCTGCAAATTCATTGGCACTCATAATGATATGGTCACAGTCTATATGAATTGCTTTGTGAACTTGGTAAGGTTATATTTTACCACCCCTTTTTTTTCAATGTCCTCAGTGGGAAAAAAAACAAAACAATATAAAATAATAGATTTTAAGATGTTTTGAAACAGTAAAAGGGACATTAATATATAAGAAATGCAATTATTTTTACAACAGAATGACAGTGTTAATGAATGTTTGGTACTTAGACCAAATTCAACTTTTTGAAAGATAAGCTAAAATATGAGTTATGATAAATTATTTCCTTAAAAAGCCTAGGTATGGGCATTTAATCATTTCTAAATCCCTGATTCTATTGTCAAGGTGTACAGCACACTGAAGGTTAAATGCGCTAAGGGCAGATGAAGATGCTCCGTTCTTCCATTGTGAGCTAGCTTTCTGATTTGGAGCAAATCAACCTCTTTGGACAGCACCTTTCAACTTTAAAATGACTTTTTGGGGGGTTACTCATCTTTTCAGCTCCAATACTGTATAATGCTATTATTCTTTAACTGTAAAGTAACCATTGGATTTTTTTAAAAAAAGGATTTTTTTTTTTTGGAAGATGTTTGGCTCATATCAGCACTACATATACATGCAAATTTTTAATTGAGAGCCACTGTTGCATAGAGAAAAAGTACGAGGTGTCTTGATAATGACTGTTCTCCGTCTAAAGAAAGCTAAATCAGTACTGGGAAGAGACATGTACCAGAAGGAAAAGTTCCTATTTTATGGGCTCATGATAGAATCTCTACCCGTTAGCTCCATTTCTTTTCTCAATAGTCCAAAACCAATTTTATAACTCACTTGTCTCGCAGCTAAATGTGCAGCCTCTGCAGAGACGACTTTGTGAAGCTTAACCATACAAATAGCATGTCTACAGACGCCAGCGTATATTGGCAGGGGCGTTTTTATATTTGGAAGGTGCTTTGCTTTTGTTTTCCTTTTCCTTTTCTGATGCAGGCTTACAAAAACTGAACAGAAAGAGAGACATGGAGAATAGAACGCAGAGAAACTGAATCAGACAACAAGAGCTATGGCTTACATGTGCACTTATATTAAAAGTTCAGCAAGCGCCAATGTTGACTGAGTGTCAGACAAGGTCAGAGTTCTACTCTCATTAAAGAATCATTGAAAAGCTGCATCAATTCTTCATGCAGTGGTTTGGAGTCGTCATCACATTGTTTTTACGTCACCACCCGTTAGGTAGCCTTGCTGAGCACTGACCCAGGAGGGATTAGCCACCACAGGTTTCTTCAAAGGGTTCGCAGAGTAAACAATATTTAAACATTAGAACGATGCCTTTTCTTCAAGGTTTTCCCTTTCCAAAGCACAGGAAACCCAGACCCATTGCTATGAACAGGTAACAGCAGGTAATATCAGTAATAATAAACAGACTCCCCCTGGCAATGGGCAAGGAGACACCTGATTGGTGGTGTTGCTCTTATATCAGTCAGGGGCAAAGCAGATGTACAGTCCTTAGTTCATCCTAGCTTGATGCCTGTGTTGGTGGCCAGAGCTGTTTCATGCCTGAGGCACATAAAAAAATAAACTGACAAACAAAATATAAATAGAGGCATAGATACATGGAACAAGCTGACATTGTCAGAGGATGTGGGGGAGGAGGGGGGACTGGGTAAAAGAGGGTGAAGGGATTAGCCAAAGAACATATATGCATATCCCATGGACCGGAACAATAATGTGGGGGTGGCAAGGGCTGGGTGGAGGTGGACAAAGGGTAACGAATGGGGACATCTGTAAGAGTGTAAATAATAAAAAGAAAGTTTTTAAAAAAGCCATGAAAAAATATTCACTTCCTGCTAAGACTTTGTGTTGTATTCCAAAAGAAAAAAAATGAATTTTGACTTGATATTAGCAGTACGTAATATTTTCTTCTTTTTCAGAGAGGAAGCAAATCAGAGCACACTTTTATTATCCTGACAGGGAAATGTCCTGGGTGTCCTGTTAATTGAAATGGCCAACTTCCTTAGGCTCAAAAATCTGTCCAGTGGTCTTGTTGCAGCAACATAATGCGAACCACAGGCACAGATGTAATGAGTCACATTCACAACACGCTACTGGTTAAATTGATTTAGGGAGATAGAAATTTCATGTTGGAAAATAAACCGATGGCTGCAGAAACGCGCATTTAGAAACTGCTAATTCATATTGATGAAGAACATCCTTCATATTGTACTTCATTTGCATTCAAGGTCACAAATGCTGTTAATACCAAGGTCAAGGGGAGATGATAGTGGGTCTTCCAAATTATTTATTTTAAATTTAAATTGTTAGATCCAATATCAACTTGGAAGGCAGTATTCATTCTCTTGCCACATAGATGGACATAGCTTTTGTTTCTCAAATGAAATTTTGTATTAGCTCCCTGGGTAGGGATCCAATGGTGCAGTATATTACACAAAAACAATTTGTAGAGGTTTTGAATGAAAAAAAAGTTAATGCATTTTTTTTGCATCACACAAACATCTACATGAGTTGATTAGTATTTTGACTTTACTTGCAAATTTTGTTTCTGATTTCTCTGGTCAACAATTTTTCTTTAACACTGCAAGAGTTTAGTAGGGGGGGCGGAATGCTATATAGGTTGTTTTCCCTGCTTCAAAAACCAAAAACCAAAATCTCAAAATGGCATTTTGCCTAGCAATGTCAAAGCAACTAGCATAGCACCGACCTGGAGATGAATCATGGGAAAAATGTCTCTCCTGTTGGCTACTCTTGATCATTTCACCTCTACAGGCACCAACTATGTTAAGTAGACATTTCAAGTTACAATATTTGCATTTATTATAATTATGACCTTAATCATCACTGTATGAATTGATTCATGTAGCTATATCCTCTGTAAATTTTAAAATATAATTCTGGGACTGCCTATAATAATAATTCCATTGGGCTTCAAATTTCTGCAATACTTTTAAAGAATCACCCCGAGCAAATTAAATTATTTTAAAAAGAATATTAACAGAATACACATTAATGATATATGATGCCCACATATTTATAACCTATGAGGTCATACTGCACTGCCTTCATTTGACTGAATTTCTTTCCCCATTAGCTTGTCAGACCATAACCAGCAATCCTGTATCCCAGGTGTTTTGGATACAGAAGAGATGGTCAACAACTACCTTCTGAAAGAATAAAGAAGTGAAACAAGATTTAAAGGACTATAAAATTGAGAGATAGCAATTCCTTCACTTAACTGATATATATCCTATTTTCAATAGGAATTTGACAAATAGTTCCATTTACAAAGTGTTTATTTTGTACTAAGGAAAACATAAAACACCTTACTTACATAAATTCATTTAATACTAGAAATAATTCTACAAAGCAGGTATTCGTCTCCCATAAGGATAACAAAACTGAGCGTGTGCCAAGGAGAGTCTAAGAGAATCACAGGAGGTCATATACCTACTAATTCATAGATCTGGGATTTACACGTATCTTTTCCAAATTATTCTAAAGAAATGGGCTTAAACTATCAAAGAAAAATCTAAGCATGTCAATTTTCAGGTTAGACTTTTTCAAGAATCTGAAATTCTTTAGCAGAGATTACAGGGTTGTTAGCAACCTAATCTCTTTTTACATTTTCAATCTCTTCTTCCAACTTTGACCCTCAAGTCTTACAACACATTCTGCACGTGTTAAAGTCCCCTACCCACAACATGTCATGCTCTGTTCTATTTCCCAATGGTGCTCCACAACATCGCTCACAGCCCCTGCTCATCTATCGGTTCTATAATTAAAAAAAAAAAACTTTGAAAAATCATTAAAATCTCTTTAGTGAAACTTTCACTATTTTTTTCAAACTATCCTACTTGATGTTTATTTATCTGCATGCCTCAGTTGGGACTCTACTACTCTCCTGTGGTTATTTACTTACATATCTGATTATTTCATTAGATTGTGAGCTCATTCAAGAAAAGGGCTATGATTAGTCATTTCTCTATTCTTAACATTTAGCACAGTTCCTGGCACAAAATAAGTGCCTAATATAAATAAGTGTAAAATCTCCATACTACTATTGTTTCTAATAATTTTTATCTCCTGATATAAAATCATATTTTCCTTAAATGCAAATATCTACTGAGGATAAAGCACAACACTTTCCAGGACTCAGCAGTCTGTATTGGGGTTGTTGTCTCTAACATCTCCTTTGGAAATCTTGTGATCTATATTACAGTATCACTATACTTTCCCCCAATTCCAATCATGGATTTTAAACAGCTCAACAAATCTTCAGAACGATGACTTAAACAATGGGTGATGTTAATAAGAGAATTAATATGAACACCATGAGTCCCTTGTCTATAACTGGGAGTAGATAATTAAAGAGTATGCTGTCCCTTCAAATGTCCAGAGTGATTTTATCAAGTGTATGGTGAAATTTGGATCTAGGGTGACCTTTATCCATCACACTATTCTCCTAATAACAACTAACTTTTTTTTTCAAATTATGACTATTTGTGAATTATTTATTGAGATGTTACAAACTGGATAGGAGACTAAATACAGATACTTAAATCCTAAACATAAACAGGAACGTAACATAATCACCGCCTCCATGACATGGTTAGAAACAACATTTCCTCTGTTTAAAAATCCATTTCAAATTAAGTTGCAGAAAGCATTGCTACCCATTTAATGTGCATGGATTTTGTGACTGAGATTTTCCCCTTTAAATTAATAAATATACCACAGGATAATACTTCTGACGCTGGTGCACTTAGCAAATACTTTAATTGATCCCAGTTCTGAAAAACAGACCTCTATGTACTGTGAGTTGCTCTCCTTTGCCAAGTTATAAATACAAATGCAACAATGGTTTTTAGTTGAAATATAATTACAGCCAGTATGACAGCAGCAGAACTGTGGACAGCTGTTTAAATAGGAACAATGGACTCGAAAGGAAAACATAATACTATGGAAACACACGTGGTGCAGCTTTAATTCTAGAAACAACAAGTATGGGATTAGAGCATCAAAGAGCCATAAACCTATTCTGTTTAGCTTTTATCTGGACATAATATGTGAGAAAATACACTATAAATGCCCTACTTCACGCAGATGTGAGAGTGAAAGGATATGAAATCTTTGATGTTAATTAGAGAAAAAGAACTGCTTTTTTTTTTTTAACTTGGTAGTTCTTTTCATTACACACTCTATTTAGAATGGCAACACAAACAACAGATCTCAGCTATATTAGTTGAATGTGCTTCAATGAAGGAAGAACTATCATCTGATTCAATTAATCTTGATTTGGGATAAGTGCTTGATAAATGATTTCCCTGGAAGGGAGGCACCATGGCTCATCGCACTTCGTTTTCATCTTAGATCTGCTGTGTACTCACCGTGTGACTTTGGCAGAGTCATTTAACCTCTCCTTACCTCTTTTCATTTGTAAAGTATAGCTAATCTTGGCCTATCTCACCTGGCAAAAATAAACACTAGCACCCTATATTTAATAGGACTGAAGGTGGATGATTATTGGATGGTTCATGGTAGAATGAGATTATTATTACATCACTGGCAAGCCTCTGAACAAATTGCTTTCATGTAGAACTGAGTGTTTCTGACAACTGTATACTTTGAATTCTTTTTAAACAAACAGGTGCTGTGATATTTACTTTGGTCTAGTAGACTGGCTGCAAAAAACTGGAATTATATAATCTTTACTAGGGGCCCGGTGCACGAAATTCGTGCACTGGGTGTGTGTGGGGAGGGGAGTGTCCCTCAGCCCAGCCTGCCCCCTCTCACATACTGGGAGCCTTCAGGCGTTGACCCCCATCACCCTCCAATCACAGGATCGGCCCCTTGCCCAGGCCTGATGCCTCGGCCAGAGGCGTAGACCCCCATCACCCTCCGATCGCCTGATCGGCCCCTTGCCCAGGCCTGACGCCTCCGCCAGAGGCATAGACCCCCATCACCCTCTGATCGCCTGATCGGCCCCTTGCCCAGGCCTGACGCCTCCACCAGAGGTGTCAGGCTTGGACAGGGGACCCTCATCTTCCCCTGATCACTGGCTCTGGGCCCCGCCCAGGCCTGAGGCCTCTGGCCCAGGAATCATGCCTGGGCAGGGGACCCCCATCTCCCTCAGATCGCTTGCTCCACCCCCCGCCCAAGCCTGACGCCTCTGACCCAGGCTTCAGGCCTGGGCGAGGGGACCATCATATCCCCCCAATCCCTGGCTCCGCCCCCCACCCAGGCCTGATGCCTCGGCCAGAGGAGTTGACCCTCATCACCCTCCGATCACCAATCACCGGATCGGCCCCTTGACCAGGCCTGAGGCCTCCAGCAGAGGTGTCAGGCCTGGGCAGGGGACCCCCAGCTCCCCGCGGTTGCAGGCTCCGCCCCTGCCCAGGCCTAATGCCTCTGGCCTAGGTGTCCGGCTCGGGCAGCGGGGACCCACAGCTGCAGCGGCCCTGCGATCGTGGGCTCCACTTTAGGCCCAGGCAAGGGACTCCTAGCTCCCGGGACTGCCAGCTTCGACCGTGCTCAGCTCCCATCGCTGGCTCCACCTCTACTTCCTGCTATCACTGGCCAGGGCGGCAAAGGCGCCTGATTCTCCGATCATGGCTGGGGGGCAGGGCAAAGGCGGCCCCAGGGCCGCCTTTGCCCTGACCCCCAGCTCTTAGCTCCCCCCTGGGTTTCCGATCAGTGGCAGGGGGCTTCTTCCTGCTTTCCCTTTCGCCTCCCTGCATTGTGCCTACATATGCAAATTAATCGCCATCTTGTTGGCAGTTAACTGCCAATCTTACTTGGCAGTTAACTGCCAATCATAGTTGGCAGTTAATTTGCATATAGCCCTGATTAGCCAATGAAAAGGGTATCGTCGTACGCTAATTACCATTTTTCTCTTTTATTAGATAGGATTGGCTAAGTCTATTTAATGCATATACTTTTATTCTTTTGGTTATTTAGGTTCTGACTCTTGTAGTCCAAACTATTAGCCAGGTAGTCAGCGATATTGGCAGCAGGAATGATAATCAGATCAAGAAATTGCCAAAGAGATGATATCTGGTGTTGTGAGTTGAGGTCACAGTTAAACCCCAAAGAGGAAAACCAAAGGACAAGTTGGTTACTTATTGCCATTTAAAATAAAGGGACAATATTACAAATATTTAAAATGGAGTCAGGTCTATGAAATATAACCTTATATTAAGGTACAACGTTAGCTATGAAGCTTTTAATTTAAATTTGATATGAAGATGTTAGAATATGTTTTCAAAGAGAAGAAATATTTACACCAAATATAGTCATGATATGGAATGGTTAAAGGCAGAAGATTCCTAAACACTATTCTAAATGATATTAAGTATTTGAAAAGCATTGTAGTCACATTCGAATGTAGGTTTTTAGCTTATATTTAAGAAAAAATAAATTGTACTTGCTAAGACAGCCATCACTGCTGAAAGCATTTGAATTGTGTGTTTTTTTTCCACTAGACGTTTTCAAAAATATCTTAATTTTTTAAAATAATTAATTAATGGTGAAATCTTATTCTTATTGAAGAAGAAAGAAGTGAGCTATTTAATCTAACATTTTGTGAACCTTTATGTTCTATAATTATCTTGAAAAAAAAAGCTTTTTCTTTTTTTTAAAATCATTTTTATGATTCATTATATGATCCTTTATTTTTTTTATTTTTTAACATATTTCATTGATTTTTTACAGAGAGGAAGGGAGAGACATAGAGAGTTAGAAACATCGATGGGAGAGAAACATCGATCAGCTGCCTCCTGCACACCCCGACTGGGGATGTTGCCCGCGACCAAGGTACATGCCCTTGACTGGAATCGAACCTGGGACCTTTCAGTCTGCAGGCCGACACTCTATCCACTGAGCCAAACCGGTTTCAGCAAAAAAAGCTTTTTCATGTACTAAATCAAAAATTGATCTGAGGTTTTGGTTTGTTTTCTAGAATGGGGCTTGATTTGATTTTTTTTTTTTTTTTAATTTTGGCTTCCTAGAACTGGGCTAGGTTTTGTGTGGGAAAAATAGCAGAAATATAAATTTTGAAGATGAATTAGTAAGAAAGGGCCACCATATATAAATGGGTGGTAGGACCCCATTTATTTGCAAGACAGTTGGCTAAGACTGAAAAGTGCATGTTGTGTACAGCTCACAAACAGTTAATTCATCTCTGCATTCCTGGCGCCTATTCCTGGGTTCCACACATAGCAAATAGTGAATAAATATTTGATGAACCCGTCAAATAGATTGAAATCATAGACCTAGCTCTCTTAGAGTATTTTACTTCCTCAACAAATATTTATTAAGCACCTATTATATGTAGACAATAAGGTGAATAAAAATATACTGCTTTCAGTCCAGTTAGGGAGACATCAAACAAATAAACTCATGAAGGAGTATATAATAACACTCAGAAAGCACCCTCCGAGACAGAAATCGTGTGAAATTGAACTCACCTGGACTAGGAATCCAGGCAGGGTTTTCTAGATAAGTGACTCCTGAGCTAACCCGTGAAAGGTGAGTGTTAGTGGTCTGATGTTAGTGGAAGCAAGCAGAGATGACAAAGATCTCCAGGGAGAGGAGAGGAGAGTGCGTGGAATGAGGGACCCTGTAACGGAAAGGGCGTGCGGCTTATTTAATGAAGCAAAGAGGGAGATGTGCCTGGAGGTGGGCTGGGCGCACCCTGTACATACAGCATGGTGGCCCCATTACAGGGATGACTTCTCATAAGCCACCGAAGGAAAATTCCCTTCGTGGCTGCAGGGCAGTCACAGTCTGGGCAAAGGCATGGGAAGCACCTACAAGGTGCACTATGCTCTTAGAAGGACTGAAGACTTGTCTGCAGAAAGTTGTCAGTTTTTGCCTAGATGCTTCAAAGAGAACCAGGGGATGGGGTAATAAATTTCTTTCTCAGCCATTAATGAGAGCAAGAGCTATGTAATCGTGACTGAACATTAGATCTCAGAAGTGTCACAATAAAAAAAGGAATTAGAAAAGCCTAAGTGCTTTACTCTCACATTAAAAGTTCTGCATACACTTGTATTATTATGAACAGAGATATGTCATGTGCCATTTGTATATTAGAGTAGTGCCTGCTCAGTTATGCTTGAGTGGAAGGTGTGGTCAGGAAGTAAGAGACCCTCCAGGTATTTGTGTCTAATTTTCCTCTGAAATTCAAATCACTATCTAGACCATAGTCATCTTCTGTAACGGAAAATATTGTTGTAAAACTTCAGAGCACAGCTTATCCATTTGTGGTCCCTCTAACCTTGAACCAGAATCAACTGGACTGAATCCTAAAAAGGAAGATTCTGGGCCTCTTAGTTCTAGACCTTTTGGGTCCTAAGGTGCGCCCTGAGAATCGGCAGAAGTAAAACATCCACAGGTGATTCTCAAGCACACCTATGTCTAAATCTTAGGCAGTGATCCCCAACACTCACATGCATGAGTCACTGGGGATCTTATAAAATGCAGATTCCCAGGGCCCACAACCAGGAATTTTAATTAATGAAATTTGAGGGAAATACCTAAGCAAGCCTGGGCTTAAAAAACAAAACAAAATTCAGGTGAATTCTATGTGCAAAGTTAAGAGCCACTGATTTAAAAGTCCTTCCTAGTTTATTTGAACTATTTCTAGAAAGATCTCTCAGAAAACCCATATACCCCTGTATTGTAAGTTCACTGAAGCCAGGGTACTGTCTTTTTCACCTTTGTTTTCCTAGCACTAGGATAGGGTTAACGCTTACCCTTCTTTGGATGTCAGATGAAGTGTCATTTCCTTCTACATTCAATGGAGATCTCCTGCTATAGACTCACATATCTCTCTGTAATTTCCCCAATTACTCATCACCCTTCTTCGAAGTAAACTGACAAATTATCTTTCCTCTAGGCCAGCTGTAAATTCTGGGAGATGTTGTTTATTTTGTGCTCAATAGAATTATTAATATCTAGCGGAACACCTAGCACTTAATAAATACTTATTGAATGAAAAAAAAAGTGTATTAAACCTTTCTAATACTGGAAGACTATGATCTCTCTTAACCTCCTCTTCACCAGTGGATTTAAGGTTTCTTATATCCTAAAGCAACTTTTTAGGTTACTATTAAGAAATAGACATCAAATTAGAGTAGAACTTCTCAACAATGATTGGCAAAATGAACCAAAATGGGCTACCATTCACCATCTCTGCAACCCTGATCCTAGTCCAAACTGCCTCCATCCTTTCTTGGAGGGGAAATCAAATAGACTTGGAAAATGAAGGCATCCTCATGAGAGCAAAATTGCTCAGGAATTAGATGGGTATTAAATGAAAAGTACATTTGGAAGACGTAGCTTTAGAAGAAAACTGTCTTCAAAATTAAAATAAATAATGAAAATATAAATAAGATAAAATGAGTAGATTGGGGTCCAGAAAAAAAATCTGGGTGTCAACAGGAATAGTCTAAAAACTGCCAGTAGGACAGGACTTTATGACTTTGTAATGCAAGGATAGAGGAAGTACTATGAGTAACGCTAAAAAAAGATCAGGATCTGATGTCTGGAGCCTTGTAGGAGACACTGAAATGGCTAATCAAGACTCCTGATTTAATAAGGACTTTACTCTAGTGAAATATAGTTTAGTGGGCTTGATAAGTGGGGTGCAAATATGAATGCCTCCCCTCCTCACTTTCACATCAAGAGGCATAAGTAGCAAAAGGTATGATGTTAATGAAAGAAGCAGTGGAAAAGTATGTTATTATAGACAACTTGGCCCCTGTTATGAACACATAAGGAGACATCATTTTGAGAAGAAAATTTGTTCAGAATAAAATGTAGGGTAACCAAAGTGAGCACAGGACATGAGATGGATATGTGTGAGATATTCCTTACCTTTTATTTTCTGAGAGAAACAAAAGATACCTAATCTAATCTTGAACTTAAACTGGGGGGAAGGGGGTGGGTATTTATTTCATTTGTTTCTGTCCAATTTCCATCTTGTTATGGTCTCTTTTCAATCCTAATTCTATTGATTTTTCAATCTTGTTCTCCATCGTACTGGAAAAATATTAAAATAACAGGATAAAGAAACACTAACCTACAGTAATAGGAATGCCATAGTATTTATCTAGCAATGAAAGATACCCATAAAACCTCTGGTACAGACCTCAGACTCCACACAGCGGCATTCCATTCATAGACACTGAAAAACAAGTTCAAAACTCTTGGAAATGTTATCAGAGCTCAGTATGTATTGTGAATCCAGGAGAGAGAATTGTGACAGCAGTGAGAACAAAACACCATGAAATATAGAAAATACCTTCTCTGGGCTGAGCTTTAAGTACCCACTGAGTAAAGCACCAACTCTGGGTGAGGGAGAAAAGATGATAGTGAAAGAAAGAGTAAGGCGATAGTGAGACAAACAAAATTGCTATTGGTGGGAAAACAGAGAAGCACATGGACATTTATAATGTTGAAAAATCTAAATATTTAAAATTAATCAAATTATAAAATAACGGTGTTAACTGTATTGACTTTCTAACATCAACAAACAATTTACCTTACAGTTGAATGTGAGTTGTACATTTGTATTTATTTCAGTTCTTCTGATTGACAGTTAGGTGATCTTAGGGACAGCCTTTAGCCTTTCTAAGCTCAGTCTTTATCAGTAAAATGGGGACAATTATGCTATTTGCTTCATAGGGTATCTGATTAAATGAACAAGAACATAAAAGTGTTCATGATGGTGCCAGGAAGCAAGAACTTCAAACACTTAATTTAGTGTTAATAGCTATGATTTGCTTTGATATCTTTTGCTAATATTCACCAATAATAGAGTGTAACATTATGGGTCCCTCCCCTGGGAGTGTTTTTTAATATGAGTAATACAGAGTTTGGACTAACTTTTGCAGTGGCTCTCAACCTTGGCTGCACATTAGAATCACCTGGGAATCTTTTTAAAATCCTGATTTCTGGGCCTCATTCTCTGGAAATTCTGTTTCTTTGTTATGGGATGGGGCCACAACATTAGTAACAAAGAAACAGAATTTCCGGAGGATGAGGCCCAGAAATCAGGATTTTAAAAAGATTCCCAGGTGATTCTAATGTGCAGCCAAGGTTGAGAACCACGGTTTTAGAGTGTTGTTGTTTTTTAAACAAGACACTTAAGGATTTCACCTGTCAATAATGAAGAGTGAAAAAAGTTGCTGTGCATTTTAACAGTTTATTTCATTACCTTTGTGATCTACTCTGCACCTCGCTCATTGGCCCCAAAACAACATGTTTTGGGAAATGCCATCTTCAGTGAAGTTTGCTTGGATGCTAGCTGTGCCCAAGCCAAGATTATATGCAACAAACAGAAACCTCCATCAGTCCCCATTTCCACACAGTTCCAGCTTACTACAGTTATAGTTGAATTTTCTGAAGTAAATGTCAATTCTTGTTTCTCACTTAAAATCAAACAAAATGAACAAAAAGTGGAATTTTGTGACCTTGGGAAATATATGTACATAAATGTTCTTTGCAAGTGAATACAAGGTTAAATAAACTTGTGACAATTTATTGAGAGAAGGGCTTTTTTCCCCCCACATGCTTTTATTTCTGTAGATGAAAATAAAAACTATATATGTCAAACTTTCAAAGACCAAATTCTTTTTCAATTTTCCTTTCTTTTATTGATGTTCAGACTATTAATTTCACTACTGTGAAAAGTTGTTCATTTTAACCAGGATAATGGTATGTAATGTGAATAAAGTTTATTAAATAATTGTAATAATAATAATAATAGAATGTAAAGACAACTAAAGATTATTCAGGGTATCTCAGGAAAACTGAAACTAGAGTGTCCCACTGCTCTAGACACGCCACGGAGTGAAGGCCTTGCCTAAATAACTGGATGCCCAAATCAAAACAAAAGAAAATCAAAGGGATCTTTATCTAAATGATAAGGGTAAAGCCACTGAGATTTAAAATATCGACATAGAAATACACAAGTGTTGCTAGAGATTTGTTCTCTTATGGAAAGTACTGAAAACTTACAGAGCTTTTAAAAAATACTATCTTGTGTGTCACAAGAGCTACAGCAGAAGTTGTTACATGGTAACAGGAAGAGTTACCTTCATGTAAGTTCAACATTTAATGAAATTGAACAACTTGGATTTAAAATTTAATGCAAGGCTTCTAAATGGAATAATAATTTTCTAAGTAATCTTGGAAGCATAAATATATTTACAGAAAAGCTGAAGTTTCTAAAAATTTCACCGAAGTATTTTTCCTTTGGAAAAAACATAGTGTTCATGAATAGCATTTTATTGTTTGAACAGTAGCAAAATAATAAATTGATGGACTTTTTATAGAACCCTTGCTGTGCACACCGAAGACATTTGGGCACTTGTCCATGAATACATTAGCTGCAGAAGTAAGGCTAACAAGAAACAATAGTGAACAGTGGGAGATGAGACAGTAATCATTTAGCATCTTAAACACCCAATCTACTGCTGAGACCGGGATCCAGGTAACCATGTGAATCCTTTCATTCCCTGAATCCCCATATATCAAAACCTACCTATTCTAACTCCACAAAATTATCTGACCTCCACTCATGAATCCTGCAGACACGTTCATAGTCCCCCTTTTCCTCGGATCAATGCTTTATTCTCTTAACTCTACTCTTTCCTACTTACAGTCAGTGTGCTACCCAGTAGCCCGAGTGAGCTCCTCAAATATAAATTTGGTCATAGTATTTCTGTGCTGAACACATGTCAGAGCTCCCTATCACTACTAGAATTAAATCTAACCATTTCTCATGGTTTCTAGGACCCATGTGGTTTGCACCTATTTCACCTAACACTTTCCGTTGCCTTGCACCGAACTTTCATGCTCTCCTCTCTCTGACTAGAACAAACCACAGTCATTCCCGTGTTAGGACTCTTCATATGCCGACCCTACTACTTAGAAACCTCTTCCTCCAGATATTACAGGATGGTTGTTATTCTTCAGGTTTCAACTCAGAGGTTACTGTCTCAAAGAGGCCTTGTACCATCCTATATAAATGGCCCTTCTACTCTTAATTCCTTATTCATTAATATCTTTATTGGTTTCCCCCCCTACTACAGTATAACTCTATGTATGTGGGTTTATTTTCTTTTTACTCCACTAGAGTGTAAATTCCTTGATGGCCAGGATCCTGTTAACATATTTATTGCTATATCCTAAAGTACCTCCTAAAACCAGTCCCTGATAGCTAGTAAGCATTGGTTAGCTGAATGTTGAAAGAGTGGAGGGGTCCATTACCCATACCTATCATCCAGATACATTCCCTATCATCTTTAAAACTATCTAATCTCATAATTCTTTTCATTTTTTATTGGGATTTTACACTGAAAATCTCTCATTACTGTTCTAATGGGAATTGACCCCCTAAATCATCTATTCAACTTCTGCTCCCAGTCTTTTCCTGAAACCTCCCAGGAAATGAAAGTTGACATATGGTTACAAAGCAGTATAAGTATTTTCTAGTTTCTCCCCACCACTCCCAACTTGACCTTCCTTTACTTTCTCAGTTCAGATGTTCCATTAATTTAAGAAGAGAACTTTAGATATTGGGACAGAGCGATCCTTAGGACATCAAGTTCCAACAGTATTGTCACTGCTGTGTGATGGGTAGTGGCTCTGGGAACAGATCCAGGCAATAATTTCCTCCAATAATGGTAATAAAGCTGACTAAAATAATTACATAAATAAAATAACCACATAAAAAATGTGCCAAATAGTTTCATGTGCTAAATGCTAATTTACACATAAGCTTATAAAATACATTTGAAGTCTGAGGCTACCTGAATAAACTGTGAGCTGGAGAAGCCCAGAGGACAGGAAGGTCATCCTGGTCTGGAGAAATTACGGAAGAATTATGTAGAAAGGGGAGGGACTTGAGATGGGCCTTAAATTAGAGTTGGATTCAGATAGCTCTGTACCTCGTCACATAATCTCCCCTCACCTCACTTTGAGGGGAAATTTGCATCCCCTCCATGCCGTTTCTCTTGGCCAGCTGCCATAGCTGTCAACAGCAGCAGCCCTTTTGCTGAAAAAATGGCCAACAAGGTAACTGTGAATAATTTGAGGCTTAAAATTTCCACACACTGAAATGTTGATGGGTAGAGCACCTTGGGAGTACATTTGTATGAATGCAAATCCTTTTTTTATTTTTCTTTCAGATTTCTCCTAGCAGCTTTAAAAATGTACAGAACAACAAAATACCAGAAGTTATGCAATCATTGAAGTCAATAACCAATGCAAAACATCTTAATCACTTGCAACTATACTGTGCTTCAAAGGGATTAATCAAGGTGATAATGTGTTTCACCATTGGCTTTCACGTGGCTCATCATGAAGAAGGTAGGATGTGTGATGCAGGAGCCCTCTCATCCACCACTATGGTCACACTAGGTAAAGCTCTGAAGCTCTGAGCATATCTTTCTGTGAATATCTAATACTCCTACATTGCACATTTTGGACAACAACAACAACAAAAAATGAAAGGAAAGAAAGACAGACAAAAAATCAAATAGGTAGGAGACATGTTATTTCAGGGACTCTCAGAAGATGGCACCAACTATTCATCCCTACCGATTGCAAAAAGATCAAAAGAGCCAAATATCAAAGCCAGCAATGTCATCCTTCTTTTTAACGGGGACTCTTTCCAAAAAAAGGACCCATTGCCTGGAGCTCTTTCGTGGTCACTGCCACTCCTTCCCTTTTCCCCTCAGAGTATGTTCCAATTACAATTTATGATGGAATCCACTCCTTGCATGATGGCCACTCTTTGGCCTTGGCAACATTGGTCATACAGGTGCCAGCTGTTGGCCAATTGTTTCATTGGCCAGTCCTAAGCAGGCATTCCCTTGATGACATAAAATCTAATACTTTAATTCCTATGCCTTACATAAGTGATCTGCAAATGTGGTAACATGTAGGCCCATCCAAGGTAGAAAATTTGAAAGTAGTGAATGTCATCACTTCCTCTTTAAGCTAAAATAGAAATGGGTATTTCCAGTCAATTTCAAAATTTCAGTCTTCCCCAAAAGAGAACCTTGAGTCACCTTTGTTTTTTAGGAACTAAGACTCAAGACTAGTGCCTTTTGGCATCCCCAAAGGCATATTATTACCCTTCAATGCAAACCAATTAGAAAAAGAAAGGTAGGCATACTGAGTGCCCGTCCAAACTGCAGTCCTCCCCTAGGCATCTATACTAATCCATGAGACCTCAGGTGTTTTCAGTGTAACGACAATCAGGCAATGTGGGATTGGATCAGGAGCATTGTGAAATATATACCTTCAATAGAACCAGCATGGCTTTTTAACCTAAGTGAAAGCTTTTGGAAATCTTTTTAAAAATAATTTTTAATTTTTCAATTACAGTTGATAGATAATATTATATTAGTTTTAGGTGTACAACATAGTGATTAGACATTTATAAAATTTACAGAGTGGTCACTCTCATAGTCTAGTACCCACCTGACACCATACATAATTATTGCAACATTATTGACTATTTTCCCTATGGAACTCTTCACGATTTTAATCCTCTTCTAGAATAGTAATTAGTAAACTGAATGGCCATGCTTGTTTTACTGCCTATCTTTTTAGTCCATAATTTCTATGACTATGTAGGGGCTATCTCTATTTGCCCTTAAAGATCTTGTATGCTATCTGATATATATTAATAGTACTAGCATATGAACAAAATAACAATGATCATTTCTGAAGTACTTCCTATAGGTTAGATAACCTGTGTTTTATATTTATTCGCTCATACATGAATGATGTACAACAGTCCTATGAGACTATTAGTAGCCTTTTTTGCTAGATACAAACTGATAATGAGTTTAAATGACTTGCCCTACATGCAGCGCTAGTAAAAGGAAAACTTGGATTGTAATCAAGGTTTGTGTGACCTTAAAGTCCATGTTCATTATCTCCATGGGGTATTGTATCTATTAATAATCATTTATTTAATATATTTTACGATAGGAATAAAATATGGTCATGCCAAATCATTATTATTAAATGGGTTCAGATATATTATAAGTTCATTCATCCTCCCTTTCAGAAGTGTACAGTTGGCCTCTAACATGATGTTAAAACAAGGTATTCTGCTGCTGACCTCACTGTGTATCACTAAGGTGAGAAAAATTAGCATAGTCATAAAGGAGGCTTGCTATTTGCAAAGATGTAGAGGGCTACCAGAAAGTTTTGTTGTGCCCATACAGTAAGGAGCCTAGGCCCTTTTTGAGATGCAATCTATCAGGGTTTTTTCCCAGGGAACCTTCTTTTCATGGAGGTATTATACATGTTGAGTTAAGCTTCATGTTTTTGTATAAATTCCCCTTGAAATTTTGAATTTATATAATTATTCACCAAACCAATGTCACTGTTGAGTGAAAAGTGTTTTAGAGTTAACTACACTAATCATACACTTAAATCATACGGCCTAAATTACTGAACCACTTTCTGCTCCTACATTTTCTTTATCTAAACATGGAAATAATAATTTTTCCTCATAATGTTGTGAAATAAAATGAGATAGGTACATAAAGGAAACCAGTCCTGCTAGATACTTGAAAAATTCCCAAATCTATATCCAAATTACATGTTCATTTTTGCCCTCTATATATAAACAATTAAAACTATATTATTGAACTACCGTAAAAAAAAAATAGCAGGTTTCCTTTTTTAAATTGATTTCATAGAGGAAGGGAGAGAGAGAGAGAGAGATAGAAACATTCATTATGAGAGAGAATCAACATTAGTAATTCTCTGCCTCCTGCATACCCTCCACTGAGGATCAAGCCTGCAACCCAGGAATGTGCCCTGACCAGGAATCAAATCATGACTCCCTGTTTCATGAGTTAACTCTCAACCACTGAGCCACTAGCTAAGCAATACAAAGTATCTTTAGCTGCAAGCCAACAAAATTAATGAGTTTAAACATAAGCTATTATTAAATTTTATTGAAATACAACTACTTAAGCTAACTGAAAAAATTAATGGTAAAATTTATATGTAGCTCAATATTTCCCAGCACTCTTTAAAATATTTTAAACCCAAGTCATGGAATTTATTAGGCACACTAGAGGCCCAATGCATGAAATTCATGCAGGAGTAGGCCTTCCTTTCCCTGGCTGTTGGCACTGGCTTCCCTCTGGCACCCAGGACCCGGGCGTCCCTAATAGCCCTGACTTAATCAGGAGGGTCATCTGGAAGGATGTCCAGTCTAATTAGCATATCATGCTTTTATTATTATAAATAAGTTAAATCATTAAGCATTAACTGAGTTAATTACATGTTGTAATTATTTGAGAAAAGTTACAATTGTCATTACTGTATATTATGATCCAATTTATTTATTTTCAGTAAAAATGTAACACTTTTAACTGTCAAAATATATTACTTTATGAAATTTAGACAACTGGTAACTTTCATCACTAATAACTGTAACTCAAACAAAAATTTAATGGATATAAATACATTTTCTTCCTTTTGTACATTTATAAATTACATGCAATTATCTTTTATTTTTATCAGAGTGGTAGGTTAAAAAAAACCACAGTGTTATTAGATATTTGAAAACAGAAAAAATTAAATTCTTAGTAGTGCTATAGTTTCCCTAAAGATGAAGGTTAACTATTTTATTATGGTTTCTGCTCATGCCAGTTTTTCCACATAATGAAGCTTTTCAGGATGCTGGCAATTGTTCCTTTAAAATTGGAACAAAAGAAATTAATCCTTTTAGAAGGAGTGATGATTCAAACCTGCCAGATGGAAAAAAAAAGCTCTAATCTTACTTCAAAGCCTGCCTTCTTCTCTGTAGAAAGAGTTTCCAAAGGCGCCTCTTTTTCTATGAAAAATGAAAAGAAACTGTCCAACATACTTATGAACTGAGAAGATATGCTATTATCATGAAAATTAAATATAAGTAGGTCATAAAATTATGGAAATGTATAGTGTTTCTTCACAAGGGAAAATGAAATGCACATACCTATTTTAAATATAAATTCACCTGTAGAATAATAATTATCATTTAGGACTTTGGAAAAATCTGCAGTACAATGTAAATTAATGTAGACAGAAACAAAGAAGTAACAATCCCTCAGTGACAGGTATCAAATCCATTTCACTAGGACATTATTCACATGATTTCATTGAATCTCTCAAAAACTTCCTAATTTTTTAGTGATGTCTTAAGCATATTTTTTTTATAATTATAAGAAATTAGGAAAATCTATCTTATAACCTACTATTTTACCCCTTTGGACTTTTAATGATATCGACATAGCAATATTACCAACTTTGAGTAGAACTGGTGGCATTCGGCAAGGAGACATGGAGGTGGGAACCCAGGTGCGTTAGAAGAATGAAAACTGAAATTCACTAAATGGAATTCTTCTTTCTGGGTCAGTTCTGGAACAGTAATTATCAAGGGACTAGATCCAGAGGATGTCATGAAATAGAAACACTAAAATGTCAAGACACAAATCATTGGGTCAAAGGCACTATCTTGTTTAAGGGGGAAAAAATTGAAATGGAGTGGAATGTTTGCCTGAAAGTCCTGGCCAGATTCCAAGCTGAGAGGCTGTAGTCTGTTCTTCTTAAATCCCCCCTGTAGTTTCTTTTGGAGACTGTACTCTCATTCAATTCCTTTTTAAAATGATTTTGCAGTATTGTTGTGTTCTATTAAACAACTGCTGTGTTCCTCTCCAGTGGTGGGTAAAGTGATTTTTGTGTTCTGTACATAGACTGTAATTCATTCTTTTGGGGGCAAAGGTGCTGCATAAATGTAAGATCTGGCTACTCATTTTAAAAGAAAACTGCATACTGATATATATATACCCCAATGCTGTAGGTTTCTTAAAATCATTTTCCAATCAATGTGAAAAATAGAGGACAAGCTCAACACCCCCCCTCCCCAGCACCCCCATCCGTGGCTCCCATCCTTCTATTTTTGCCTTACTTTGCCTCCTTCCCTAGTTTAACAATATGAGGACCCCAAAGGAGTGACTCAGTGAATTTGAGATTCAAGGAATACATAGTCATTAAGCAAATGTAATGTGTTTAGTGATGCTAAACTAAATCCACAGTTTGAACAGACATGGAATATAAATGAAATAATCTGGGGCAAGAGTTCAGGGCATCTCAGCAAACACAACATGAGAACGTTATCTGTGTAGCTTGCTTGCAACCTGGATACAGAACTTCCAGTTCAAAAGCCAAATTTTATTTATTAAAAAAAAAACTTTTAAAACTGTAAAATAATAACGCAACATTATTCTTTGCAAAATTTCTCCCCATAATGAAAAAACAACATAACAATGAAAAAAAAACAAACAATGCATATTTTATCTTGCAGTCACAAATGCATTGTTATTCCTCTTACCAAGAAAATTTTAGCTAAAAGCAAATAAGTTGTGTGTGAAAGTTGTAATAAACAAGCAGTAAGCATATTCTATGATGAGTCTTAATTTGTAGCCTCTGACCAGTGAGGGAACACATTGCACTGATGTGCTCCATCCTCCTTTAGATTGACTTTATCCACACAATTCTGTCATTCTTTTTAACCGGTGAAAGGTTATAATAAAAAGTATAGTACAATTCTTTTAACTTTTTTGAAAAGTATAAGGAGAAATAACAGGTACGCAGGCAATCCTCTGGTTACATCGGACTCGACGTCGTTTTGTGGCTAGTCGCCATCTCCCATTTATTTATATATATATAAAGTTCTGCCCTATCTTGTTTGGCTCAGTGGATAGAGCACCGGCCTGCGGACTGAAAGGTCCCTGTTCGATTCTGGCCAAGGGCATGTACCTTGGTTGCGGGCACATCCCCAGTAGGGGGTGTGCAGGAGGCAGCTGATAGATGTTTTTCTCTCATGGATGTTTCTAGCTCTCTATCCTTCTCCCTTCCTTTCTGTAAAAAAATCAATAAAATATATTTTAAAAAAATAAGTTCCGTCATTTTGATGAATGTACATATGTGCTTTATGTTTTTTATTATTTATTTACCACAAATGAAGCTCAGGAATTTTTATCTTTCTTTTAAATTGTTTTTACTGTTTCACTTCATTACTGCTGTGTATGTGCTCCATGTAGGTGCTTATGTAGGTGGGTCCCGACTTACAGCGAAAATCGCGATACGTTGTACTGTAGGAACAGATCTCCGACGTTACCCAAGGACCTACTGTATTTGTATCTATGCTTTTAAAAAAGGATTTGCAAACATTTCTACGCATCTTGCGACAGCAGTTTGTCCCTTACATATTTTACGTTGCATATGATTAAAGCAGAGAACATGCTTTAAAAAGAGTTATAAAACCTTGAAATTAGCAAAAGTGAAAGCTCTCAATTAACCCAACCACTAAAATTAACCTGTATACTCTTCATCTTCTTTTAAATTTGAATCAAGTGCCTTCCCTTCGCCCCTCCTCCTCCCCCCCCAAAAAAAGTAAGTTTATTTGGATGAATAAAGAAAGTTGAAGTGAAAGTGAATACTTGAAAGATGAATTTCATATTGTGAAAAGATGATCACTTTGCACCTTTCAGTAAGAGAGTATTTTAAAATGTACCTCCTCTGATAAAAATATTTTCATCTGAAAAACAGACTTTACAATGTGCTGTTCTCTTGGGCATGATTGTCACTAAGAATAGACCATAAATTGATAGTGCCTTTCAGTTCCAGTTTTTCTAAAAGTACTTCGCAAAGCAATTAGCCAGATAATGGTGGTGTGCTAACTTCTTGCAGCCTTTCTGTAGTCACTAATAGCACAAAGTCTTTCCAACCAATAGAATAGATTCTAGGGAGAGCTGTGTATCATCTTATCTTCTCAACTCTAATCACATTAGCCCTGTAAATAATGCATTTGGGATGTCTTCCTATTTATAAAATAGCTTAGAGTTAAAATTTTTTACTACTACTACTACTACTAATAAAAAAACCAGCCCTGGCCAGTTAGCTCAGTTGGTTGGAGCATCATATTGATATGCCAGGGTTGAGGATTCGATCTCTGGTCAGGGCACATACAAGAATCAACCAATGAATGCATTACTAAGTGGAACAACAAATCTCTCTCTGTGTCTCAAAATCAATAAATAAAAATTTTAAAAAACCTTAAGCATTGATTTTTTTGAATCCAATTAATCATAGGATCTACAGCTGATGTCCTCTAAATCATCTGTAAGTAATGAAACTCCAGAATGTTCTACCATCACTCTAAGCAGTAACTTCCTTAGTGAGACTGAGGAGTTTTTTTTCTTTTCTTTCTTCTTTCTTTTCTTTCTTTCTTTTTTTTTTTGCAATTGAACTTTACAATGTGCAAAGAATTTGTAAAATATCACCATTTTGGTTTATTAAAGATAGCATGTGAAATAGAGGAACGAGTTATCATACTGCCAGTTTTTAGCTATTGCAAAGGTTAAACAGGAATCGTCCTAGAGCCCCTTAAACTTACTGTGATATTTACACTAGAAGAGTACATGAGTTAAGGTATACACAATAGTGGTATTTTACCCAAAGGAAGAGTATTCCCTGGGCAAATACATGGGAAGTCTGAAATTCCAGAATTCTTTAAAAGCTAATGTTCAGTTATTTATTTGAAACATTTTATGTAGACAATTTGGCTAAGATGATTTTTCTGTTTGCCTACTGTTTTCCAGTCAAGATGTCTTTGGGGATTTAAGCTGACATTTCTTGGAGTGTCTCAGCACATAGACATTTGACCAATTGAGGTTGATATGAAATGGTAAACTACTTGGTCCCTCAACAATATTCTATTTATGAAAAACAATGATAAAACAGTTATCTGTGGAAAGCAAAATTTGAGTCTTTTGGCCCCAGAATAAGTAACTAAGGCATTACTAGAAACTTCAAGGTCATCCTTGATAGCTTCAATTGTAGAGACAAAGCATATAATTTCCCTTTAAGGATAGAGAGCTTTATATATTCAAAAAGAAGAAGAGGTTTAGGCAGTTCTAAAAAGAGATTATTTATAACACTTAGCACTGAAAATCAAGGGTGATACTCCTCGTTTCCAAGGAGTAAGTTTACATTTTTAATCTTTCCACTGCTTACCTGAAAAATAAAAACAGCACTCTGAATTCCATTTTGCTTGCATCTGCATCACATTTTAGCATTAGTGAATTAGATTTGAATTACTTTTGAAAGTAATTCTGTCCTATATTTTAACATACCCTAATCCAATTTAATATAATCTTACCTAACATCAGCAATGCTTGCATTTATTTCACATTCCAAACATTTTCTGTATTTCCACTAATCTCACTGATACATTTAAAATAGCATTTCTCAGTGTGAATACCCAGTTGTATAATCAAAACCCTAGCACCTATTATGTGTACACACTTATTTAAAACATGTGGTGATTAGAACATTTTCTCTCAAATCACATCTTGTTGAAGTTAATGAATTCTTTGTAAGAATATTAACCAGCTTCTACATTTCACTGATGATCCCCTCTCCACTAACATTGAATACATTAACTACAGACAGTGACTGATTCTTGAATTATCTCTAATATATTTGGACAAAAGTAATGCACCAGACCCTACATTGCACAGATCTTTCTACTCTGTAGCATGTTCAAATTTTGAGTATATGGATGCCTTAATTCTAGTTGCTATTAAGCACATGTGTTCTGACAGATATAAATTTAATCCAAGATACACTATTCCTGCCAGGCTGGAGGGATTAGAGATGGAAGGGTATTAAAATTCAGAATTGAATTTGTTATTGGAAGGACTGTCAGAGCAGTTTACACCATATTATCCTGGTTTTGATCAGCACCACTAACCTCCCATTTTTAGACAAGAATAAATAAAACCAATCAAAGATCTAGACTTTAAAAACTAACCCCACAAAATGAAACTGTAGAAAAAGAATCTCTCTTTACCAATCGCTCTATCATGTTGCCTCCAAATCACTGGTTGCCTCCAAATCACTGGTTACTAATGAAGCCAAGGGCATGCTAATGTTCTCGAATCACACTAATGTTAGGAGAAAAACAGCAAAGATGAGCTTCCAAAAATACTTGGTGGATAACAGCTTCCTATTTTGTAATTTATTTATTGGCTGGTTGGAGAACAGAGAACTCTAATAAGCTATGTTTGGTTGCACAGTCACAGAAATTGCTGCTCGAGAGCTTCAATGTTATTATACAAAACAGGGTCTTTTACCACCTTCACTCTGTCAGTTTCTCGATCTGTAATGAGTGTGATAGCATGAAAATTTCAACCAATATTAAAACTCAAGATATTTGCAAAGTTCGATTGAATTTTGTATGTAACTCGGATTGATAGCTTGTTTTGCTTAATATCTCTTTCTGTGTGCTCACTGTGTGGCAGGAGATGTGCTAAATGCTTTATGCCCGATACCTGATTTATTTCTAAGAACTATTTCGGGAGGAAGCTCATATCATTACCCCAGATTTACAGAGAAAGAAACCAAGTTCCGAGAGGTTAAATAAATCAGCAGAGACCGCAAAGCTAGAAAATGGCAGTCAAGATTTGAATCAATTCAGTCTAACTGAGGGTCCACACTCTTAAACACTGTGCCAATTCGGTACTGCCTCCTCACATTCCTAAAGGTCACATCGCTGTTTAGACACTGCTTCGTGATTTAATATCCTTTCAGCAAATGTTACCCAGTGCATCCGTGTGCAGGCCCTGTGCGAAGTGCTGTGTATTCAGTTTTTACACAGAAGACACTCTGGCTAGCCCTATGGACATTCCATTACAGTCTGGGGGCATGGACAAAGCAAGCAGCACTCTTTCCTGTCAAAAAGATGTGACTTCAGAAAATGGATAAGGGTTGCACTGAATTCACACATTTAGTTTACCTTCTAAGGAGGATGAATGAAATTTATTTCTTAGTGAAATCCGGTCCCCTGTGCTCTTGCTCTCCTAACTCTCCCGTCAGCTAATTTGAAAGGCATATAGAAATATATTCATGCTTGGTCTTAATTTCAGTATTTTTATTTTTCACTACAGGTCTGGTGCACAAAATTCATGCAAGGGGGTGAGAGGGAGGGGGGCTGTGTCCCTCAGACCGGCCTGTGCCCTCTTGCAATTGGGGACCCCTTGGGTAGGGTCCCTAGGCCTGGCCTGCGATCAGGGCCTATGGGGGCTTTCCTTCCCCTGGCTGCCAGCACCTGGGCGGCACTGTCCCTCCTCCCCTGCCACCAGTTGCCTCCCTCTGCAGGCGACAGGTGTGGGTGCGATTGCTTGGCTGGCCTGGGTCTGCCTCTGCAGGGTGATCGCTGGCCAGCCCCTCACACCCACCACAGCATCACTGGCTAGTGGCCTGGGCCTCCCTCTGTGGGGCAATTCTGGGGTGATGGCGGGGCCCCCCGACCAATGGCATCACACCTGCCTTGGCTGGCCTGGCGCCAGTGCGTTTCATAGCGTGGTCGTCTGGATGGCTGTTCGGTGGTTTGCTTGTTCGGTTGATTCGCATATTACACTTTTATTATTATAGATAGGCAAATGAAATGAAATGACTTCTAATCAAGGATAGCATCAGACAAACTGAAGACAGCAAGGGTTTGGGGGGTGGGGGCTCTCAGATGCTGTTCTTTTCCCTTTTTCCTTTTGGGTTATTATAATGCTTCCCAAATGTTTCTCTCTAAATCTATAGAAACTTGGTCTTGGGTAAAGATTTTATATGAGTCCATTTGAAACTTGTTTTGAATTTAAATCAACTTGGTCTTTCCACATTAAGGCTCTGAGCTCCTGAAAAGTCTATTAGGCAGTAGGGGCACTGAGGAAGGGATAGAAGTGACTGGAAAGGCAGCCTCAATTGTCTTAAATGATTCCTTGAAGCAGTTACTCCCTCTAATGTTCTTGGAGGTTACTGGGAAAGGGAATACCCTGTTTGAACATTGTGTCCTCTGAAAGATACTCTCTTTTCCTCTATGCATTTCTTCCTCATTCTTTCTTCTGTCTTCATTCTTTTTCTCTTCCCACTCACTCTCTCACCCTAACTCCACTCTTATCTTCTACAATTTGCTTCCCCAAGTAGAGAAAGAGAAAAATGGAAAGTGGAAAGAGACAGAATTAGAGTACAAGTTAGCTTCTGGGAAAGGCGGGGACCCATTCAGGGCACACTCCTCCTGCAGCATTCACTCAGAACGGAATCTGAGAGCCCCCAAGACCTTGCTTTCTTCAGAAAAGGCACAGCTGCCTATTCTCAGGATTTTTCATGCTCCTTTTATTACCAAAAGCAAAATATTACCACCTTCTCTCAATGCACAATTGCTTACTAGCCAGAAGTTAAGAATATAAGACATTTTAGGCAAAATAGAAAGGCGTGAGGCTTTAGGAATAACATGATCCATAAATGTCCCTGTCTTTTAATTAGATCTTCTTGTTCTTTTCAGGGTCCTGTGAAAATACTCATAATAGAATCCTGCTGGATTATCTGTCTGGACCTTCCTAATTGAGAACTGCCAGACTGGCCATAGGAATGACTCCCAAGGATCTGTTTTTGTTCCAAGAATAGCTTTCTTGGCTATTTCTTCCTTTAAGAAATTCTTGCATTTATTGGGGTGACATTTGTTAATAAAATTATATAGGTTTCAGGTTTATAAGAGAATACGTCATCTGCATATTATATTGCGTGTTCACCGCCCCAAGTCAAGTCTCCTTCCATCACTATTTATCTCCCCTATACCCTCTTTTTCCTCCCCTTGTCCTGGAAATCACCATACTGTTGTCTGTCTATGAGTTTGTGGTTTTTTTTTCTAAATCCCTTCACCTTTTCCACTAAGTCCCCCAAACTCGTCCCCTCTGACAACTGTTAGTCTGGCTATTTCTAATTGATATGGGTGGGCCCTTCACCTCACATGGGAAAATCAAATTACTGCTACTTTGAAATTTTACCAGAGAGATAGGGAGTTAAGCTGTTAAACCTCTAGGAGACTTCTAGAAGCCTGAAGAACACATTCCTGTCTTTGATATCTCTGCTGGTGCATTCGACCCCACTCTCCCCTCCATGAAAACTTAATGCTTCCTTGGATTCTGTAGCTATCCCAGTGTCTTTCTGATAATGTCACTGAATTTATGCAAGTTCAAACAGTTCCTATGACTTGCCATCCAAAGATTCTTTCTTAATACTGTGACCAGGCCTATATTTATCCTGTGAATAATCCAATCCCTATTTTTCTGAGTGTCTTTTAGGCATTGCATTTCCAAGGATAGTTTTATGATTTTATCTTTGTTCTTTATCTTTCTGATTAGTTTATCCATTTTCTCTATTCTTCCAAATTGGACATGGATAGGTAGAGTAAAGCAGGTAGATGAGGTGGTGGGGTATGATATAGGATGCTAGAGCACCCTCAAATCTTACTGAACTTGGGGTCATTCTTACACTGGCTTCTTAATGTAACATAGTGTTTAGAAACCAACTTCTTGACCATCTGAGAGTGTTAATGTGGTCTTTCTGACTTTTGCGGCCTTCAAGAATGCCTTTTACTATAAGGAAGATAACCACTAAGGGGAGTTTAGAGCTCTTCGCTGGGACTTTAACCAAGTTCTGAAAACAGAACTTTCAGAGACCTAGAAGAGTTCCCATTTCAGGCTTTCCTCTTCACTGGCATCAATAGAGTGTACCTTTTAGTCAAGGAGAAAGGTGCTTCTGCAAGATTTTTCGATAAAATCCTGAATCAACCTGCCCCTTAGGTGAAAATCAGCACTTAGTAACATTTTTTGAAGCCCAAGTCGTGGTTTTATAGTTGATCAAGGAATTTCTTGAGAGCTGCTGGACTTTGATATGAAATAGAAATGACCTATTCATTGAAAATCACTATTAATGCCTATTTTTATAATTTAATGAATCACAGAGACACTGAGGCAACAGTTATAGCCAAAACTGACAAAGATCTTTCAATTCTCTTATAATAAATGACATGAAGGTGAAAAGGAAAAGGTGAAATTATACTACAATTAAATGTTAGACTTTTTGTGATAATAATGAATGGAGGAGATAAACCTAGATCATTAGTGAAACTGATATAGGAAAACCAGTAAGTTCAGTTCAGAAACTGCAGGCAAGTGTTGGACTCTAAAAATGTGTAGTGTTACAGTAAAAGAAATCTTTCTTTCTAGACCAAAGAATGCCATTGTCAATGTAAATTAAGACTGAACCCAAATAACAACACAGTTCATTGAAACAGCAGTTAATTTGGGTATTGGTTACATGTTTAGGACTGCTTCTTCATTTCTTTTTCTTTTTCTTTTTTCTTTCTGGTGAACCTCAGCAGCCACTGCAGGAATTGTGCCCAGAGTCAAAGGCGATTGGGTGAAATCCCTCCATTAGACTTTCCCAGCTTAATCTACTTTGGAGAATCAATAGATGTAGATATTTAATAGAAATTAATCTCTTTCTGTTATTCAGTCTTACAATGCTTCATTCTAATACTGATTACACTGATGCTCTAAGATATGCTGAAAAATGCTGCTGTAATACAATTTCTTTGCAGCTAGAAATGAAAGCCCTTGAGATTGCTCCTGCTTACATAGCTGCTTCAGGTGATTACATCTTTACACAGATGTTAATTACTCTCAGGAGAAAGCTGCCCAAGTCGTCAGGTGCATACAATAATCTTACAGTGCTTACCAAGGAGTGACTTAAGGGCTATTATGGCTACTGTTTCTCATCCTAGTTGAGATTTGAACTCCACTCTGATGAATTTAGGGCAAATGGCAAGAACTTTATAAATGGAAGCCAGATCATCACCCAAATGGGTTACTGTAGTGAATATAGACACTAGCTTTTAGCAGATCCCAAAGCTGGGGCCTGGCTTCAATGAGACTTCCGTCTGTGGTTCCCAGGTTTCACTGTGCAGTAAGAGTCCCTCTGGAGGAATTGAAAATCTGAATGCCCTGGCCTCAGTTTGGACCCATTAGATCAGAATCTCAGGAGCAGAACACAGGCATTGGTATTTCTACTCCGCGGTGATTCCAACGTGAGGCCAAGGCTGAGAATCAAGGCTTAATGCCTTGCCCTGTTGTACTCAGTCTACAGTCTGGTGAGCATCAGTGCCACAGTTGCAAGTGGAACAGTAAGTCTGAAGACACAAAATGAGGACTCGTTGAGGAAAACAAAAGCTCTGCAGTATTAGATATAGAAGCATTGGTTTCGAAACTATCAACCACAGAACAAATGACTCCCTCCAAACAAAACAAAACAAAAGCAATGCAAGTTCTAAAGTAAATATGAAAGAGCTAGAAACAGCAGCATAGAGGCCATTCAGTGATTATCTTATTAAGAGGCAAAGTACTTAGACATCCACTCATTACTCTCTCCTCAAAAATGAAGAAGCAATAACATATAGACAACTGCATTATCATAAATTGTAGCTGGTGGGATTAAAATGTTAAAGACTTAGCTTGGAGCTTTGTCAATGCTTCAAGACAAGGGAGACTTTAGGTGGTTCAATTCTTACAGGAGATCACCAGTATTGAGGGTTGAGGAATGATGCCTGGGAAAGACTAAATTACTTTTGTAGGTTGATTATAGAGAGCATCTACTCAAGAGGAAGTATATATAAGGACAGTATAGGAAGATATTTGATGATAATACCAAACTGAGGCAATATTTAAGAAAAAACACATTTGCATAAGTTATCAAGTTTTGTGTTAATTTTTAAGTGAAAAGAAACATTTAACTTTCTTTCTTTTGCCACCAGCCTCCTATTAATCAGAAAAAAAAAATTACATGATTCTTAAGAGTCTATCAGCTTTATCTCTGTTGTTACCACTTGCCTGGTGCTCTGAATAAAGGAGGAAATAAGGAAATATTTGTTAAATACAAGAATGGAGAAAATCATTAGATCAGATCTAATCATAGTTGGGAATTTAAAAGAAAATGTATATTGGATATAAGATTTTGTTTTACTTCAAAAGTAACAATAAATTGAACTATATGTAATTGCCATCTTTATAGGTAAAAGGGAATCAAATAGCTATTTTGTATGGTTCAACATATATGCCTCTAACATTTTGTTTGCTTCTTTTAAAAAAATTGGTTTACCATAAATAAGGACGTTCTGTTTAGTTTGAAAGCTTCTCTTTTTAGAAGCTGGATGTTATGGATGTGCAACTGCTCTTCAGAAAGTGAAAACGGGGTCCCAGTGGAGTACCTGAGTTTCTGACTGGGCATCCACATCAGGAAGCAATATGTAAACAGTGTTATAGGACCTAATGTCAAAGGCTTCAGCTATTCAAGGATGGCTGATTGGATGCAGCAGCCTGATTTCATCAAGAAGGTGGAAAATGATTATTCTGAGGGAAAATACCAAACTCACAGAAAATACAAATGCAGGGATTGGAGCATTACTTCCTTGCAGTACTATGCCCAAAATATTATGAAACTCTGTCAATATTTTGAGCACATCTGCTTGTTCTGATAAGGAATATGTCTTTCTTATGATTACATGTCCTTTCTCAGATTGGGGTTCAGGATAATTGAAACCAGACAGTTTCATAATCTGTTGTAGAAAAAAGAGACCTATAATATAGGCATTAAGTCATTAGCTGTAGAGCAATCAGAATGGATAAGTTGTGGGCTGATGCACAAGGATTATTTGCATAAAGTAGCCATCTTGATGCTCACAAAAAATGTCAGAGAACAAACAGCAGAGTGTGTAGAGGAAACGAATAGAGAATTCTCTCTGCAGTAGTCTTGGCATATTAATTTTGAGGAAAGATGCCTAAAAGCAGTTCTTAAATAAAACCAAACAAGGATGCACTATATGCTTCCTTCCCACAAGAATCCAAGGGAATGGACATTGTGATTTTGTATATAACACTTGTGCATGAACATAAAGTAACTCAGCGAGTGAGTTTACTTAACCTAGTAACATCAGTAAGAAATATGCTTTATAGCACAACTAAGTACACACAGTGTAAATATACAACCAACCTCTATTGCAACTGTTTTATATTCTGTTTTAAAGTGTTAAATAGTATGAAAGTCATTGGTGTTCATTATTTGATTTGCTTGAGCCCAGATCAAAATGTTTGAAGAAAGAAACTATTTTTGCAACTTAAGCACAGTTCTTATGCTTGAGATATTTCCACATGTTATACGTGTTATGTATATTGGAAGAACTCCTGCAGCTTGGTGCTTCCTGCTTTTGTAGCCGTGCATGGTGAGCACTTAAGAGGGAGAGTATGTGTCTTTTTAAAATACATATAAAACTGTCCTTTTTACTCTATATCACTAAGTGGTATTCCATATGTGTGGTTATATTAATAATACTGGGCCTTGTAAGTCTTTTGACCATTCATGAATAATAATAATGTACTGCTGGCATGGTTAAAAAATGTTTCACAAAGCAATACTAATTCTCAATGCATATTTTTTCACTTTAATCTATTTTATTTTAAAATACTAGTCACAAACTACTAGTTTGATTACATGACCCACTATTTAACGAGCACTATTTCAAGTTATATCTGAACAGAACCTCATGCCACCCCTAAATTAGAAGTCAAAATAGTTTGGAAACCATATCTACCTTCACTTCTTGTCATTGAGATGATGTTGGAGGATCCTTTTAAATTATTAGGTATAGGTGGCAATTGCTGGAGAGGCCAGTCACCTTGCCCAGAGTCACACAGGCAGCTGGTGGAGATAGGATTTAGGTCCTGGCATAACAACTTCTACAACTCTTAAATATTCCATTCTCCCCAGGTGACTTCCAGGTGGTTTCTGTTGTTTGTGGCTCAGGGCAAAGGTAAAGAAGGAGCCATTCCTCTTTTTTCTCCTATAAATCAATCTTCCTGGCTGCCAGGGTGTCTCTGAGTTGGGAAGGGGGCAATGGTATGAGCCAACAATGATCTTGGCAAATAGCCTGAGCCTCAACTTGCCCAGGGCCTCCCATCTACATTCTGTGGCCCCAAAATAAAGGCTCCAGAGAATAATGGCTTTTCATGTAATGCCCCTCACTGCAAAATTATCAGCTTTCCTCAAATAGCAACCCACACAAATCAAATATAGAAACAAATATCTTGGCACAAACATACTTATCCACAAAACAACTCAGCCTGATTTTCTAAAAGAGTCAGTGCTTGTGTATAACTCTCAATGTTATAAAAAGCATTACAAATGATGAGATTGAGAAAATTTGCTAATCTAAGAAAGAGTTCATAGAAAGGGTAGGGTTGAATGTTTCAATTTTTCAAATCACATTTGAAAACCAATATTATTCTCTAGATTTTTTTTGGATAAAAAATGTCTGATTTATAGTTTTTAAATCAATGATGAAAAAAATCTCCTTTTACATAAAATAGTTCCATATGACTAATTCTTCCCTTCTTTAAATTTCAAATCAAATTTCATGTTCATCTATAAAATCCAAAGGAAACAAAATTAATTATCTTGAGGCCTATGATATTTTAAATGTCTGTATCCATTACCTATATTGTTTTTGGCATTGACTATAAACCAAATACTCTATTACGCATTCTCTAAGAAAAATTTCCACAAGGTGAATGTAGATTATGAACAATTTGTGCTATATATAAGTTTCTATAAGATGTAACTTTCCCTTCTTAGAAGGCTCTTACAAATTAAAAATCTGCCAGGGTCAGGTAAAAACTACATAACTTCATAGAATTCCCTTAATATAATATTTTCTATCAAATATCCTATAATTTTTATAATATTTAAGATATATTCAAGTAGAGTAAATGGAGTTAAAACCAAAACAGAATAAAGAGTAAAATCTCTCCTAATTTTCACATCATTTCTATTTATAAATCGTTAGGTAAGAAAAAGACGGGTGATACTCTGAAGTAAAAAAAAAAAAAAAAAAAAAAAGGACAAAAAAAACAAAGGGCCATATGCAAGAAATAATTGTACTTTAAACATAAAACAGCCCTAACTGGTTTTGCTCAGTGTAGAGCGTCGGCCTGCAGACTGAAGGGTCTGGGTTCGATTCCGGTCAAGGGCATGTACCTTGGTTGCGGGCACATCCCCAGTGGGGATGTGCAGGAGGCAGCTGATCGATGTTTCTCTCTCATCGATGTTTCTAGCTCTCTATCCCTCTCCCTTCCTCTCTGTAAAAAATCAATAAAATATATTTAAAAAAAAACCACACATAAAACAAAGCCGCCCATAAGATCACTTTAGCTTGTTTTGTTTCAACAATTTATTTCTTCATATATTTGTCAAGGAGGTGCTATCTCTTGCCGTTGGTGTTTGTCTTTGGCCCCAGATAGATGGATTTGCAGCTTGCATGCCATATCCCCCCATTATCTATACAGACGCCGAATCGATGCTTGAATAACTAGTACATGTGGCTGTTACTTTGTATTTTCCTTCTTTATTACACTTGCAGAATCAAAGGCAGATAAGCTCTTACACCAGCCACTGTTGTTATCAATATCAAGGAGACACACACAAAAGATACGTGAACAAAATGAAGCCTGCCAGGTCAATAGGAGGCAGACTGTTGCAGGAAAGTACCAGATAATTAAATTTAAGAAAGAGCCTAAAGTTTGGACTTCTCACAATACAGTGTGATATGGCAGACACAGATAAGGATTTGTACTTAAAAACATATGCAGATATCAACTCGCATTGTTTTCTCTATAATAGAGCAAAGAGAACAGAGTAACTGAATGGAAGGACGGTGTAAACTAGATAGCCATGAAGTCAATGCCAGTGGGTTGCTTAGCTTAGTTTTGAAAATTGGAAAAACGTTCCAATAATGGGAGTGTTGTGGCAAATATATTTTATCACATTGCTTTTTTACTTATCTTCCCACCAGACATTAAGGCCTTTTTGAGGACAGAGGCCGCTCTCTGTCTTTTATTTGCTTCTGCTGCAGCACTTGACATATAGCAGATCCTCAGTAAATAAACAGTTAATACCTACTAACCCTCCTCACAGAGCTGGACAATGAATGGCCACATTCACAGACCAACTAACATATTCCCCATACACAAGCTCATGTTCAAACACTATGACCCTGCTACTGAAGGTGCACAAACTCAGAAACTTATTTTCTGGAATTTGGTTTCTTTCATTCTTGTATGAATTTTCAAAGTTTCTCCTTCTATTATTCCTGACTAGTAGCCCTGCGCAAGAATCCTTGCACCAGTAGTTGCTGCCGCCGCGCCCCCCCCCCCCCCCCCCCCGCTCTCTGCCTGCTGCCCCGCCTGCCTGTAGCTTGTACCTCACTGACCCACCCTCCTGCTGATCCGTGATCTGGTCGTGATGAGTGATGCACTTGGTCGTTATGCCTCAGGGCATAATGGCTAATTAGCATATTCATCTCTTATTATATAGGACTAGGGGCCTGGTGCACGAAATTCGTGCACTGGGTATGTGTGGGGGGGAGTGTCCCTCAGCCCAGCCTGTCCCCTCTCACATACTGGGAGCCCTCAGGCGTTGACCCCCATCATCCTCCAATCGCAGGATCGGCCCCTTGCCCAGGCCTGACGCCTCTGGCCTAGGCGTCCGGCCCGGGCAGCGGGGACCTGCAGCTGCAGCGGCCCCGTGATCATGGGCTTCGCTTTAGGCCCAGGCAAGGGACCCCTAGCTCCCGGGACTGCCAGCTTCGACCGTGCCCAGCTCCCATCGCTGGCTCCACCCCTACTTCCTGCTATCACTGGCCAGGGTGGAAAAGGCACCTGATTCTCCGATCATGGCTGGGGGGCAGGGCAAAGGCAGCCCCAGGGCCGCCTTTCCCCTGCCCCCCAGCTCTTAGCTCCCCCCTGAGTTTCTGATCACTGTCAGTGGCAGGGGGCTTCTTCCTGCTTTCCCTTTCGCCTCCCTGCATTGTGCCTACATATGCAAATTAACCGCCATCTTGTTGGCAGTTAACTGCCAATCTTAGTTGGCAGTTAATTTGCATATAGCCCTGATTAGCCAATGAAAAGGGTAGCTCGTACGCCAATTACCATTTTTCTCTTTTATTAGTGTTGATTGTCTCATTTCTGATTCTTTAACAGGTCTGTCTATCCAGCCCTCTCCCTCTCCCCCAAATACTCAGGCTGATGTTTCTTACTGACTTCATTAAGTTTCCTGCACAGATGTGTCTACTTCTGAATCTCTTTTCTCTCTCAGTGTCATTTTTCCTAGGCACTTCCAGTTCCCCTTTCAGTTTATTTCATCCCACTCACTACCTATAGTCTTCAGCTAGACTTTGGAACACTCAAATGTTTTGACTACATTTTACTCCTATGAAAACTCTCTCAGAAAACTTAATCGTTCCTTCCTTAAAAGAGCCAATAGGCAAATGGTATATATATATATATATATATTGTATAATTGTAACTATTTTTGAATAAGAGTACTGGAATACAAAAATGGTGTTTTTGTACTCAGGCAAACTGAGGAGCCAATTAAAACAATCCTTGTGAAATTAGCTACATTTCCTGTCCAGATTCCAACTTATACCCTTTAGGCCCATAAGCCCAGAAATATATTTTTACAAGAAAAATTTTATTTGTATTTTGGTTCATAGGCAAATGATTAATTTTAAAGTTATAGAAACATACTGTAAGCCATTGTCATATCTAAATTAAGAGACAGTGGAAGACATAGGTTAAGAGCCTATAAATATAAAAATATATGTGCACATGAAATCATTATAACCAAATAAAAAAGCTTCATGAATGAGTTGGCTTGCATTTACTGCCTATTCTTAGCCCAACTACTATGGCCAGAAAAGCATAGTTATGTTTATTCATTCTATAATTTGAAGTAGAAAATGTGGATTAAAAAGAAAAAAGTTCCCGAAAATAAAAGAGGACAGATAAATCTAAAATAGGGATATAGGAAAGATTTCTATATGTAATTTAATTTCCCAATCAAAAAAATTCCAACAAATGTCATAAAAAAGATGCTTAATATAAATATTGACTATCAACTATTTAGCACATATTGTCATAGGTGCTGGGAGTCCATGGAGAAGAAAAAAGAAGTCTAGGAGTGAATTGAGAGTGGGGAGGACTTAATAAATAGGCCTGAGCAAAAATACATGCAGTTTTTAGTTAGTAATAACTTCTTACATCAAAAGCAGTGATTAATATATGTACATAATACAGGTGTGGCTGCTCCAAGTAAAGTAGTCAAGGTAAGCAGCTGTAAGAAAATGACATTTAAGGTGAGAATGAAGCGATCTGGTTGACTCTGTGAAGATCTAAGAGAAGGAAATGTCAGGCAGAAGGGACAGCAAGGATGAAAGCCTTCAGGTATTTTGAAGATGATAAAAGTATCCCTTGTTGCCATAACTGGTTTGGCTCAGTGGATAGAGCATCAGGCTGCAGGCTGAAAGGTCCCCGGTTCTATTCCGGTCAAGGGCATGTACCTTGGTTGCGGGCACATCCTCAGTAGGAGGTGTGCAGGAGGCAGCTGATTGATGCTTCTCTCTCATCGATGTTTCTAGCTCTCTATCTCTCTCCCTTCCTCTCTGTAAAAAATCAATAAAATACATTTTAAAAAAAAAAGTATCCCTTATAAAGGTGAAAGGCAATTATACAGACCTGCTAAATTAAAATTCACATTAAATTTATTTAAGACTAGAGGCCCAGTGCACAAAAATTTGTGCACTCGAGGGGGGCAGGGGCGGGTCTCTCAGCCCAACCTGTGCCCTCTCACAATCTGGGACCCCTTGGGGGATGACCAACTGCTGGCTTAGGCCCACTCCCTGGGGGGTTGGGCCTAAGCTGGCAATCAGACATGCCTCTGGCAGCCCGGGAACCCTCGGGGGATGTCCACTTGCCGGGGGGAGCAGGCCTAAGCTGCAGTCAGACATCCTTAGTGCTGCTGAGGAGGCAGGAGAGGCTCCCACCACCACCGCTGTACTGGCAGCCATCAGCCTGGCATGTGGCTGAGCAGAGCTCCTCCCATGTGGGAGCGCACTGACCACCAGGGGGCAGCTCCTGCATTGAGCGTCTGCGCCCTGGTGGTCAGTGTGTGTCATAGTAACCAGTCATTCCCAGTCGTTCTGCTGTTAGGGTCAGTTTGCATATTACCCTATTATTATATAGGATAGAGGCCTGGTACACGGGTGGGGGCCAGCTGGTTTGCCCTGAAGGGTGTCCTGGATCAGGGTGGGGGTTCCCGCTGGGGTGCCTGGCCAGCCTGGATGATGGGCTGATGGCTGTTTGCAGCTGGTCACACCCCCTTGAGGGTGGAGGTCCCCACTGGGGTGCCTGGCCAGCCTGGGTGAGGGGCTGAGGGCCGTTTTCAGGCTGGCCAAGCCTGTTGGCGATGGAAGCTCCCAGCCTCTGCTTTTTTCTTTTTTCTTATTCTGGGATTTATTTATCTTCTATAATTGAAACTTTGTTGCCTTCAGTGGAGCTGAGAACCGAGCTCCAGTTCTGTGGCCACGGCCGGCTGAAAGCAGGTATTGGGTTTATTTACCTTCTATAATTGAAACTTTGTTGCTTTTGAGTGGAGCTAAGAGCCGGTGGCAGGCTGGCTTCCTCCATCACTGGAGCAAGCAAGCCTCCTGCTCACTTCATCTCCGTGGCTGCTGGCCGCCATCTTGGTTGGGTTAATTTGCATACAGTTGCTCTGATTGGCTGGTGGGCGTGGCTTAAGGCATAGTGAAGGTACGGTCAATTTGCATATTTGTCTTTTATTAGATTAGATTATGATATTCTAGGCTGTGTTTTTCCTCAGCTGCTGGGAAAACATGAAGTTACTAGAAATCGAGAAAGAGATTTGGCAACCTAAGACTATATTTGGTTATGGTTTTCTTTCACTCCTAGAAGCAAGTAATTTGTAGGTGATACCCTAGACTAGTGAATATACATTTTCATTCTTCCAGGGGTCATATCCAATGGGTATTATAGAGGAACAGTGAAGATATTTTGAGTGTAGAGTGGACAAATTTTTGGGCATCCTCCTGTCCTGATTTTAAATCCATCTGTAAGCCAATGCTTCCTGTAGCAGACATGGAAGGTCACCTTCCCAATATACCCTAGCTTCTTCATTAATGATGGAATCTCAGCCATAATAAATGAGTCATAGTTATTAAATTTAGATCATACCCTTTTCTTTTGCAAGTGAAAGCATAGGGATAAGCATTTAATGCTGCTTTGGACAAGAACACATTGGAGAAGTTTGTTAGTAATTTTCTGGAAAGTATTTTGCTCCTGCTCAGAAGAGAGCACTAACTGAAAGAAAGAAAGAAAGAAAGAAAGAAAGAAAGAAAGAAAGAAAGAAAGAAAGAAAAGAAAGAAGGAAGGAAGGAAGGAAGGAAGGAAGGAAGGAAGGAAGGAAGGAAGGAAGGAAGGAAGGAAGGAAGGAGGGAAGAAAGAAAGAAAGAAAGAAAGAAAGAAAGAAAGAAAGAAAGAAAGAAAGAAAGAAAGAAAGAAAGAAAGAAAAAAGAAAAGAAAAGAAAGAAAGGTCCTTTTCTGCTACACACACTCTCTCAGCTACCTTGCTTTCTCTGTGTCCATGTGAGGACATGGTGCTTGCACTACTGTGCCAATACTGCCAACCTGGGGGATAGGCCAAGAGACTTGCAGAGGCCGGCTCAGGCTTTCTACATCAATTATCTGTCAAATTAACCCTGGTACTCTGTAAAGTTACACTTATTAAATATAGACATAATAAAATGACATGACAAATGTCATTAATATTTAAGCAACTTTTAGTAAGGTGGGGTCCAGCCTCCCTCCCCTATATAACTGCCTATTTGTCATCTCTTGGAAATCCAATGAGAATCTAAAACTTACTATGGAGAAAACAAAACTTGGTTTCTCCTCCTTTACTTATTCCTGTTTGAATCTTCCCATCACAGTAAATGGCTTCACCAAGTTGTTTCAGGCAAAAATTAGGATAATTCTTGATTAATTTTTCTCACTTATTCCCCATGACTAATCCATCTACAGGTCATATAGGTTCTACTTTCAGAATATGTCTCAAGTTTCTCTACTTTTCACCATTATACTGCCCTGAGTCCAATCAAAGCTACTAACCTCTAGCAGCTTCCTCCCCTCATTGCTGCAATAACTTCCTATTGTCTCTCAGCCAGTACTTTAAAAAAAAAATTGATTTTGGAGAGAGAGGAAGGGAGAAGGAGAGAGTGAATCATTGATGTGAAAGAAAAATATTGTTCAGTTGCCTCCTGGATGCAGCCCAATGTGGGATCAAACACACACCCTGGGTATGTGCCCTGACCAAAAATCGAACCCATGACCTTCTAGTGTACAGGACAATGCTCCAACAAACTGAGCCACACAAGCCAGGACTGTACTTTGGACACCTAAATATATCTTCTCCAGAGAAACTAGAATGAATTTTTATAACAGTCAATCATTTTATGGCATTTTCCCTATTAAAAATCCTCCAGTGGCTTTCCATTATAGTAAGTAGAAAGTCTAAACTCCTCACCATTTTCCTCAAGGCCTTGCATGATTTGTTTTCCACCTAAGACTTCAACTTTATCTCCAAGCACTCGCTTGTCTAAGTCTTCACTGGCCTCCTAGTTATGTGTCTGCTTGTTCTTTCTACCTCCTCTTTTCCAGCAGACATTGTCAAGAGCCTGTCCTATACATCCTTTAGGGTTTTACGAAAGTCACCTTCTCAATGGAGCCAACTCTGAACAACCTACATAAATTTCACCTTCATGTGCACATTAAATTCTCCTTTCCTTCTTAGCATATCACTAAGATGCTATATATTTTACATGTATGGCCTCTTTATTGCCTATCTCTCCAGTAAAAGATAAGTTCCAGAAGGGCAGGAATTTGTCCTACTTTGGTCACTGCTATATTCCCCAGTACCAGGTATAATGTCTGACACATTATACATGTTCAAGAAATATTTGTTGGATGACTTAAGTAATAAGTGGCTGACTAAATGAGCGATGATAACAAGTCTGACTTCCTGACCACATAGAATAGTGCTCAAAATGGTGAATATTGGTTTAAAAAATGAACAGAAGGCAGACCATCCTTCTAGTTTATGGACTGCCCCTTGTTGAGGATATTTTGCTTCTATGTTATTAAGACCTACTGATCTTCAGTTTACTTGAAAAGTCTCTGTCGAGTTTTTGTATTTGGGTAATTCTGGTCTCATAAAATCAATTAGAGAGTATTTCCTCTTCTTTTATCTTCTGAAAAAGATTTTAAAGTATAACAGGAGCATGTCATGTATGGTTTTATGGGTTCTAGTAAGGACCTTATATACTTGTCTGAGATAAGGACATAAGTAAATGATATAACAAGAGGTGAGTAAAACAGTAAGCCTACACTCATTGATCCAGCCTGAAATGTTGTTGTTTCTTGTTTTATTTTTAAAGAATCTTAAAAGAGTCTAATGTAATATTCTGTGATTAGATCCTTTACTCAACATGTGAGTCATGAACCCATCAGCTTAGAAGCCCTCCTTTTCTGTGATACATATATTTTTTTAGGAAAAAAAGTATTATCTATATATATAAAAGCCTAAGTGACCGTTACAACCGAATGAATGGAATGACTGGTTGACCAGTCACTATGATGCACACTGACCAGCAGGGGGCAGATTCTCAATGCAGGAGCTGCCCCTTGGTGGTCAGTGCACTCCCACAGCCAACCTCCCGTAGCCATCCAGCATCCATTCCTTCCACACCTGGCCCAGCGACCGTCGCCTTCTCTCCCGACCCTGCCGGGGCCTTCAGGCCCCTGGATGGGATGGGGAACCGGGGGTGGGTGGTGGCGGACATGGCCCCTTTCCCAAAGGGGCTGAAGGCCAGCTCTCTCCTTGGGGCCAGCGACCAACCTCCCGTACCCTGTCCCTTCCCCCGGCCTGCAGGCCCCGAACAGCCAGGCTCTGATTGTCCCTGATCACCGGCCAGGCCTAGGGACCCCACCCATGCACGAATTTGTGCACCAGGCCTCTAGGGTAAAATAAAAGTACACTTAATGGATGCCTATTTTGTTTGAAACATAAACTCATTAAAAGCAATGTCTCAGAGAGGCTACCTCCATATTTTCACTAGTCATAATAATGCAATGTCTTCCCAGTGTTTGCTGAAAAATGCTTTCTGGTGTATAAACTGGCTCTAAAGACAATTCACAAAAATGTGTTACAAAATATTTTGAACAACAGCAGCATTTATGAAATCCAAGGTGAACACAGTGAAGGGCAACACTCATTTGGACATAAGTTTCAGTGTATATTATTTCATGGTCATGCTTCATAAAATGTATTTCTCCATTCTGCATTGTGACTATACTTTAATAAGAAATATCAGAAACATTGAGGCAGTTTTTATATTCAGAGACTGACAATACTGATGGCATTTTTGGAAATAAAAAATATATGTATCTAATCCTTCATGTGTATATGGAAAACCACCCATCACAGTCTAAAATCCTATTACAGAGAAACATATAAATAGATATACATTCCATTTCACAAACTAAATTTCAGTGTCCATGTGGAAAATGGATAATATATATTCTAAAAAAAAATAGTTTCAGGGTATGAATGACAAGACTTTTTAAATATGGGAGAATAATTTTTCTCCTGCTAAAAGAAATATATATTTCATTATATATAAACAGGAATGGTTAGTAAACAAAACCAAATAACCTTTTACTCTATAGTTATAATTGTTGAAATATAGCTTTTACTTTCTGAATAAATATTAGGCAAAGGCAATTTTCATTCACTGGATTAGGTTAGCTAAAACTTTGCAAAAATTGCTATGACTATGAAAGAAATTATTTGTTTCATTAAATAAAGAAGAAAAACTACCAACTAAAAACATTATGTGGGGAAACAATAGATTTATTTCAACTGTTATACATTTTAAGGTATCAGAGATCTAAAACTAAGTAGTATATTGGAGATATACAGAAAGAAACTATAAACAATGATTTAAAGCAATGTAATTTCAACTTAATGATGAACACAAAGAATATTTTTTATATATGGTCAGATAAATACACATAAGTCATCCTTCCTATTTACCAGAGATCTTTCTTTCAGTAGAAAAACACAAACTTGGATTTTTTGGTTTGAATGCTCTTGCCTAGATACAAGAAACTGATGGTAAAGCACTATCCAGCCTGCCCACAACATAACGGAATCAGAGAAGACCAGTAAGTACTGGATACCATGCTACATGAAGAGCAGGCAAAGTTGAATACAATTTTTAAAGTTACAGATAATATTTTCTGCATTTTGTTTTATTTTTAAATTTCCTCTCTCCTATAAAGTTTTTATAAAGAAAAGGAAAAGGTTGCTGGTAAATAAAAATAGATCAATGTACATTTTCTAACTATAAAGAATTTTTATTGGATGAATACTTTTTGAAATGATCTCCTTTGTTGATTTCAATAGGAGATCATTTTGCATCCAAAATAAACTTGAAGCATGCTGACCTTAAATTATTTTATAAAATCTTATTTTTCAAAAATTTTATTTAAGAGTCTCTAAATTATAAAACTGAATTTCCTTACATTTATACTCAGAAGTAAACAACATAGCTAAAAACCTCCAATATTTTTAGAATTAAAAGTCCTAAAGAACATAGGGTGAGTAAGATGACTATTCTACCCTAGAGAAGTGCTTTCTTGGGTGCCATCAGATGTTCATTTCTCTTTCTGTATAACATCAAACAACCACTAACCCCAAAGGATTAATCTGGTCATGCGCTATACTCAGCTGCCATCTTGACTTTGAAAAGATATTATATTTTTTCTAAAAGTTTTTTTCCCCTGCCCCAGACTGTCTCTTGTTCATTAAAAGTGTAATAAGAAAATATTAAATAAATTTATGAACTACTAGATAATTGTGATGTTGTGCTCATATTTGAGAAAACCTTCCTATATATTACTCTAAGCCTCCTAAGTACAGTCTCAATACTTATCTATAAATACAAGGTGGTGGGGTAAAAGTGGGTTTACAGTTGTTTGTATGGAAAATAATACAATAAGCAATAAAAAGTGATCAAAAAATAAACTGTGTTTTGTGTACTCACAACTGTAAGTCTACTTTTGCCCCACCCTGTATGTGAGAGCTAGGAAATACTTTAAAATGTATTTCTCCATCATCTGGCAGAATTGTTTAAACTTTCTCACAAAAATAATTATCTTTTAAAATGTTTTCAATAATAGATTTCTACTTTCTCTTCAGAACATTATATCATCTCATCCATCACTCCCATCACTTTTTTCTATAATTTAAATGTTTCTCTCTTTTTTGGTCTTTAGTTTACAATGTTTCTTGTAATGGCATATATTTACTTTAAGTGCACATTTGTACTTCATTTTTTTCTCATTTTAACTTCTCAAAATTTCTTTATGCTTGTCTTACAAGGTTAGATCGCAACCTTAAATAAATTTGGTTTTGTTGCTCTATCTTCCTTTTAATTCTTGATTTTTTTTTCTATTTTGAACCTAAGTTTGAACTCAGGTCTCTAATAAAGTACACATACCCAGAATTATTCTTGAATAATTATTTGAATACTTTATGTAAGTATGGAACTTGAGTTTGCTAGTTATTTTACTTCAACACCTGAAGTTATTTATTTCCATTTTTCATCTGGTTATTTCAGGTGGCAAAATATTACCTTTTTCTTTGTTTCTTTATATTGTCTGTTCTCTCTGATTTGAAGATCTTGGCATTGTTTTTAGAGTTCTGTGGCTTTGTTACAATGTCTATGTATCTCAGTTTGTTTTATTCGGCTGGTTTGTGGCTAGGAATGATTTTCTCTATGGTACCCACATCTTCGGGTATGGAAAATTCTCAGTTATAAACTTTAAATTCCACCCATTTGGAATTTTTAGTAGACATTTGTGTAATTACTCATTTTCCCCCCATCTATTAACACTCTTCTTATTCTAGAAAATGTCTACAGATATGATTCACATTCCATTAATATTCTCTAAGGCTATTCTCTTTTCCTCCTAAAAATTTTCATTAAAATTTTAAATTTATATACTTTATCTGCTAATTTGCTTTCATTGTGTCCTAATGTTGGTTTTTATTTCTTCCTTTTTTTCTTAATAATTCAAAGTGGTTAATTATGCTTTTCCATATTGTTAAGCTATCTCAAATATTTAGGATTTTAGTTCTCCTGCTTTTGGTGCTTGCTTATTCTTCATTATGTTGGATAATTCTCACACAGTAATTTATCATTATTTAATTGAAAACTCGTTTTCAGGTTTGTTTGTGTGTGTTTTTTTGTTTTGTGTTTGTGTGTGTGTGTGTGTGCATGTGTGTGTTTTGTTTCCCTTTAAGAGTCCTGTGTGCTCTAGCTAAGACATGTTTCTATAAGAACTGTAGGTTTCCATTAGTTTACATAAATTATATTTGGGGGAATTCATGTACTATGAATAATATAAATTTGAGCCCCACACTGGTACATGCCAAGGTCTAGTGTTTTGATTTGTTATAGTAGAGCTATTTTTTTTTTCATTTCACCTATATTCCTAGGAAGACACACTCCAGTCACTTCCCTAGACCAGTGAGTGTAATTTTCTTGCTGCTTCATCAAGAAAGAAACGGCTATTCCAGGGTCTTGAATTTATGTGAGAATTTCAGTTCCAGAACCCTAACCTCATTGGACCCAGGGATTTAGCCACAAGAGACTTGATAAGGGACTGGCCTCTCCCTGTTTAGTCATGACATCAGCTCTGAGTCTTTCTCCTCTGCCTTTGTGTTCTTCTTTTCTGACCCTTCATGATTTTCAGATTTATCTGGTGTTGATCTATATATTTAGAAATATTTATAAATGGGAGGTGGTTGAGTGCCTCATCTCAGTCCACCGGAACTGTTGATATGAAACGGTTTTGTAATAAGTGATTCATCTAGATGCAGACAGTGAGTTTAGACTGTATTTCAGGTAGTTCAATGTGCATTTTACTATGTTGGGAAAACATAGCTTTCCAGAGTCCATTACATTAGAACCAGACACAATGTTCTGTCCTTCAATATATCCATTTGTCACCTCACATAATTAATGGGCTTTTGAAAATGTTTTTTTTCCCATCTATTTATTCATTTCCTACTTTGGCTCTGTTTCTCGGATTACATCAAGTTCTCTTCCCATGTTCATATGAACCTTATTATTTTTCTAAGTATATGTTCAATATATGTTTACCTACATATAACTTAAGGGGTAAATGTATGACAAATGAAGAATCTTTTAAAGGCCTAACAATTGACAAAAGATACACTCAAATAAAAAAATAAATAAGCATTAAATAAATTGTAAGTCATCACTAAATAAAATATTAGTTGCTATGTATTGTTTCTTATCATCTATTTTGTGCTTTATAGATAGTATCTTCAATTGAATAATTTCCTTCCTATTACCACAATGATTGCTCTTTTTATCTTGACTAGATACATATAGACCTTCCTTATTGAATTTAGAAATGGCTGGTCCAACTTAATCAATACCAAAATTACTTTGTCAGGCAGGCAGAGCAACAGAGCAAAAGGGGTATTCTGATGTGTCCCAGAATAGGGCATTCAGTCACTGGAAAATGTAATTAAGAAAAATCTCAGGATCCAAAAAGATGCCTTATGAGGGCTGGGTTGTGAGTTTTTGATTCTGTAATGCAAGGGTATGGCCTTCCCTTCTGCCCCTACACCGTTACTTAGACCTAGCTATATGGATTAGATCTCTCAGGCAATTCAGCTTTCTCTAATATGTAAATGTATGCATACCCTGTCCTTTCCATTTAAGAAGATGGAAAGACTTAAAAACGTTAAAATAAGTGGATCAGATTGATTTTAGTGCATGGTTGACAACAGTAATAATGAGATTAAAATGAAGAGTAGGGTCACTGACTACATAAAACTTGGGAGGAAAAAAGGTAGAGCAGAATGTGATTAAAGTTATTGGATGGCCAATATTTTAGTGGGCCTAAGTATTTATGTATTTGACCTTTGATAATAGTTTGTCTCTCCACTAAAATGAAATCTTCATGAGAATGGGGCCTGCACAGAGGGCTAGGGAGAGTGACTGCCAAGAAGATGCTTAACAAAATCACTGTTGAATAACATAAATGTCTAAAATCAGGCTCCCCAATGAACAAGATCTGTAAGGCCAAGGGAGAGTAGGAAATAAAGACATTGACTGAAAACCTAAATGTATGGAATGTCAAACAAAGTTTATAGGGGAAGATAACTGGTAATATAGATTTGGTCAGAAATTTTGAAGTATCATTTCAAATGGTTGTGGAAACAAAAGTATTTGGGAAATTCACACAAAGTTGGGTGGTGATACCATTGTAGTCTTACTAAGCCCAGATTTTCATAGTAGTTTTGAAAGCTGAAAATATATATTTTGAGATAACTCAACATACTCATTCCTGTCCTAAGACTCTCATTTGAATGCTGTCAATATCCATCTTATCCTTTGCTCTTTTTTCTTGAGAATGGAATGGAAAAGAGGGATGCTATACATTTAAAAATCCCTTTCGACACTTTCTTCAATATAAAGTAAAACACATTTTCCCCCTCAGTACATTTTCCAGGGTAAAGAGGGATTTTAAGAAATTACAAGATGACTTTTTTGCCTCAACCTAAGCAATAGAGATTTGGAAGCTTTTCTTTTAGATAATCTATTTTACTGAAAATTAGATTTGATAAAGAATTGCGGGCTCTTTTCCCAGAATGGCTTTCTAACTCTTGCTTTTTATATTGCAGATTAGCTTACTAGTGTGTCTTATATCAAATCAGGAGATCCTGTATATTATTGGCCTTTATTTTGAAATTATTAATTTTTCTTTGAATAGAGGATTTTTGATTGAGGAAATAGTTCTGCTTGCATTCCCACATGTAACCCTTGTTCTTTAGATTAAATGGGACTATGGGGGTCTCTACTTAAGGCCACTAGACCATCTTGGAATCCAAAGGCTAGAGGAGAAAGAAGACAGAGTGTCCTTATCTGGGCAGACTCCCTGAGTTATTCACACTCCTGTTCTTCCACCCCAGGCACAGCTGCTGCCTGTTCTCTCAAACCACCCAAATTAAAGAACAAAAAAATAAAGAGAAATGGTAAAATGTAAAATACTAAATTTCAAAAAGAACAAACTGTTCTTTGTAGTCTAATTTCTGCAGTAAAGGTAACAAATTTAGCATAGTGCTTAATACACAATAGGTATTCAATAAATATATAATAAAATAAAGGAACAATTGTATAGGTAAATGCAGCAATTTCATATATTAAAACACTCTATGCTAAACTTTAAACAAATATAGAGAGGGTAGAATTATTTAGAAAATAAAGTTGGATAAAGACTTAAGTGGTGGGTTAAATAACTCAGAGTAGCTCATTTTCTCTGTTTAAACATTTCCTCCATTCATATGCTTTCTCAATGGATGTATAACTATTATATGTATCCATTTATCTACACTAATAAAAGAGAAAAATGGTAATTGGCATACGACGATACCCTTTTCATTAGCTAATCAGGGCTATATGCAAATTAACTGCCAACTATGATTGGCAGTTAACTGCCAACAAGATGGCGGTTAATTTGCATATGTAGGCACAATGCAGGGAGGCGAAAGGGAAAGCAGGAAGAAGCCCCCTGCCACTGACAGTGACCAGAAACCCAGGGGGGAGCCAAGAGCTGGGGGGCAGGGCAAAGGCAGCCCCAGGGCCGCCTTTGCCCTGCCCCCTAGCCATGATCAGAGAATCAGGCGCCTTTGCCGCCCTGGCCAGTGATAGCAGGAAGTAGGGGTGGAGCCAGCGATGGGAGCTGGACACAGTCGAAGCTGGCAGTCCCGGGAGCTAGGGGTCCCTTGCCTGGGCCTAAAGCGGAGCCCACGATCGTGGGGCCACTGCAGCTGCGGGTCCCCGCTGCCCGAGCCGGACGCCTCAGCCAGAGGTGTTAGGCCTGGGCAGGGGCAGAGCCTGCAACCACAGGGAGCTGGGGGTCCCCTGCCCAGGCCTGACACCTCTGCCGGAGGCCTCAGGCCCGGTGATTGTTGATTGGAGGGCGATGAGGGTCAACTCCTCTGGCCGAGGTATCAGGCCTGGGCGGGGAGCTGAGCCATGGATTGGGGGGATATGATGGTCCCCTTGCCCAGGCCTGAAGCCTGGGCCAGAGGCCTCAGGCCTGGGCGGGGGCCAGAGCCAGTGATCGGGGGGATATGGGGGTCCCCTGTCCAAGCCTGACACCTCTGGCGGAGGCATCAGGCCTGAGCAAGGGGCCAATCAGGCGATCGGAGGGTGATGGTGGTCTACGCCTCTGGCCGAGGCATCAGGCCTTGGTAAGGGGCAGAGCCAGCAATCGGAGGGGTCTGGGGGTCCCCTGCCCAGGCCTGACGCCTGGGCCAGAGGCATCAGGCCTGGGCTGGGGGCAGAACCAGTGATGTGGGTAAATGAGGGTCTCCTGCCCAGGCCTTACGCCTCTGTCAGAGGCTTCAGGCCTGGACAAGGGGCCGATCCTGCGATTGGAGGGTGATGGGGGTCAATGCCTGAGGGCTCCCAGTATGTGAGAGGGGGCAGGCTGGGCTGAGGGACACTCCCTGCCCCCCCCCACACACCCAGTGCACGAATTTCGTGCACCGGGCCCCTAGTTTTATAATAATTGAATATATCTATTGCCCTGAATTATGAATATAACCATTAATGAGCATCCACTCTATTTAACAGCTAGTTTAGTACTGTATGTCCCCTATTTGAGACTATTTTGTCCCTCATGCTCTAGCTCTTAAACAAGTGGTGCTTTCCAACCAATTGTGGCTCAGTGGTTGAGCATCAACCCATGAACAAGGAGGTCATGGTTTGATTCCCAGTCAGGGTACATGCCTGGGTTTCTGGCTCAATCCCCAGTAGGGAGAATGCAGTAGGCAGCTGATCAGTGATTATCTCTTATCATTGATGTTTCTATCTCTCCTTCTCCCCTTTCCACTGAAATTAATAAAAATACATATATATTTTTAAAAGAAGTGGTGCTTCTTAGATATATTTAATGTGCAAAAAATGATGTTATATAGAAAGCTTTGTAAAACTAAAGATTCAAATGAGAAAATAATAATTAATTGTACAAATTATAAATTAATGCCATTAATATGGTAGAGGTAATTTATATTACTTGACAACCTTGGAAAACTTTTAAATTAATAGATATTATTATTGTTGACATCCATATACTGAATTTTAATATTAAAATACTTAGCATGAAAGCAGAAATAATATAGTCTAAAATTATTCCTGAGAAATAAAAATATATAAGAAAAAAATCTAAATTTAAAAATTTTTTAAATTATTTAAAATTTTTTTTTATTGATTTTAGAGAGAAAGGGAGAGGGAGAGAAATAGAAAGACCAATGATGAGAATCATTGATTGCTTTTTGCATGCCCCCTACTGGGGATCCAGCCCAAAACCCTGACATGTGCCCTGACCAGGAATCAAATTGTGACATCCTAATTCATAGGTCAACGCTCAACCACTGAGTCATACCAATTGGGCAAAATATAAATGTAATTTAATTTCAATATTTTATGTTTGATATCAATTATATGTTTACTAGAGGCCTGGTGCATGAAAATTTGTGCACTCAGGGGGGTCCCTCAGCCTGGCCTTGACACTCTTGCAGTCCGGGACCCCTCGGGGAATGTCCACCTACCGGTTTAGGCCCACTCCCCAGGGGATCAGTCCTACGCTGGGAGTCAGACATCCTTCTGGCAGCCTGGGGGATGTCCATCAATCGGACATCTTAGCGCTGCCCTGGAGTCGGGAGAGGTTCCTGCCACTGCCGCTGTGCTCGCAGCTGTCAGCCCGGCTTGTGGCTGATTGGAGCTCCCCCTGTGGAAGTGTACTGATCACCAGGGGGGAACTCCTGCATTGAGCATCTTCCCCTGGTGATCAGCACATGTCATAGCAACAGGTCGTTCCTAGTTGTTCTGCCGTTAGGGTCAATTTGCATATTACCCTTTTATTATATAGGATAATTTTACAATGTTTCCCTCTCAGCTGTGTACTTCCTCTCATATGATAGAGTAGTGGTTCTTAATCTTTTAAATACATAGGAATCATCTGACATATTCAAAATGCTGGTTCTGGATCACATTCCCAAAGATTCTGATTAAGCAAACCTGGCATAGTGCCCAGGAATAGATATTTGTGTAGGTTCACTTCAGGCTACATTGAGATATTCCTTAAAATATTTGCAGAATAGAAGAAGAAATTGTTCCTAGGAGCCATCAAACTAGATGAGAATAAAGTAGAAATGTTTTAAAAGCTGTATAGTAAGGACCTCACTGCCAGAGCATCAGCATATGCTTTTCATTATAAAATTATTGAAAAAATCATTATCACTGGGATGATTATTTCCTAGGAAACTAAAATGCTTTTGATTCTGGTTATATGCATTTTCAGACCACTTTGTTTATTGTAATAATAATATATGTAAAATTTATGAAAATTAATATAAAACAGTTTTATACAATAACAAATGTGGTTCTATTCTGTAGTATCATACTGAATGAGAAATTGGAGAAACTCCTAGCATTGAAATAGTTAATTCCCAAAAGGTGATGAGCTTGTAATATAACAAAAACCTAATGGACAGATTTATTTAATATGTTGGTGAATTTATAGGTCTATAGTTGGTTTATTTCTAAATGATTTTATTATTGGAGACTGATTGTATCCAACTTCCTGAGGGTGGAAAAAAACATTAAGATGCAAATAGTGAAATAAAGTCTTCAAGACAGTCTCATATTATAACACTACTTCTTCTGTATACAATGAGAATAATGTGAAAAACAATTCTTTGGAAATCTAAAATATCAATAACACTTGACTTCAAATAATGATCTGTGAGATAATTTAATTTAATCACCTCAAATTTACTTGATAGAATAGTGTTTATGTCTAGTGAATATATGTTAGAAATGACAGACCAAAGAAGCAATTTGATTGGTTAATGAAGAGTCTAAGAATGTTAATTGAATTTGATGGAATTCATTAGTTAAGACATTCAAGCAGATACTTTACAACCCCAATTATGTACTCTAACATATGTAATAGTACAATATGATATATGTACTTCATTGTTCAATTAAGCATATATGAGAATAAGACATGGCATGGCACAAAAAAACATTAGCCTGAGACAAATTCTGCCTCCTCTCTCGCCCCCTTACCCAAATATAATCCGTACAACAGGGCACAAAGGCACAGAGGCAGATGTCATGGCATATTCTTGCAGAATGCAAGGCTGCTCAAGATCATCTACAGATAATGATCCATGACATCTTGGGATGTGATGAAGTATAAAATGAAAGTAGGAGAAAGCAAAAATGTTATATAAATGACCAGTTCCCCATCAACTAAATTTGCACTTCAAGGGTATTAATACTAGTAATAATTACAAAAGATATTTACTTTAATATCATAAAATCAGCTTAAAAGTAAGAGATACAAACCTCTGATCTTCTGTGCAAATGCCCTACCACCACCATATGTCACAAAATATGTATAAGGATGGGGCTGGGGGGAGATGATCATCAAAAAAACTATCAAAGTTTCTGTTTTATCCAAATACCTTAATCAGACAGTTGCAGCACAATTTCCAGGAATGAAGCAATAGGCAAATGGACAGTCTCTCGATCTGAATCCAGGCGTTTGTCACTCAAGTTCTTGCTAGTTCTTGTTTTCCTGTTTTCCCTTGAGAGAGAATAAAAGAAATAATCCATCACAATGCTGGCCTGCAATTCTGCACTTGCTTTTACTACTAACTGGGCATAGAGAGTTCTGATTATTTATGCAGCCCATTCATTATTCACATCCTGCTCTAGCCTCCTTAATTCCATGTTGTGCTAGGTGCTCCGGGCTAAGAATCAATACACGTGAATCATGCTGGCATAAAGAAAAATCCAGAAGGATGAATGTTTCAAAAAAGCGAATTCTTCACGTTTCTTCTGACATACTAGTATCCTGTCCAAAGGCATTGGTCTGCAGAGCAGAAGTAGCATGCACTGCCATAGCAGTGCCCAGAGGAATTACCCACTGGGGGAATTATCTCTAAGCAATTCACACTTTGTTTTGCTAACAAGACTCTTTGTTAGGATACTGAAGTGCTATCCATCTCTGGCAGGGTTCTCCCACCTTTTAGAATTATTGAAAAGCTAACTGAGTCTATTTTGACTTGTGAATCTCTTTGTAAGCAACAGCAGTGCCACCGTGCTAATAAAATGGAAAGGTATTGCTATTTACCTAGGAAGGGCATTGAAATACAGCACATACAAATGCATCTGACTTGCAGAGCGGTTCTATCTTACTATTTTAATAGTTCCCTTCCTCCCTTGCTTCTTCTGTTCTTTTCTCCTCTCTCCCCCTCTTCTTGCTCTTCCATTGTTTTCTTTCCTTCTCCCTTTTATTGTTTTATTTAATGCACCCCTTAATGCATTTATCTACTTTCTTATATAGAGAAACCTACTTCCTTATATTTTAGGGTTTTAAATAATGATTGTAGAATATGAAATCCCCAAACTCTCAGTACGGTGGCATAATTCATTCACAAATGTAGAAACACAAAGAGGGAGATTTATGTTATCAGCTGAATCTTGTAGTCCTAATTAAGACTGGAGACTGCATATTCCAGTAGCTCTTATCCTAATCAGACCATTCCGCTCTCTTTACAGTTTCAGTTTCAATTCTCTGGAGGGAGCTAACATAGCAACACCCTGTAGGACTCAGGTTTTTCCTACAAGATAAATACACATGCAATCTCCTGCAGCTTTCATTATATTCTGAATAGAATTTTGTAGTTTTTCTGCAGCTATAAGGAGTCCTATTTGCCAACTGATAGAACAGAATCCTTATGGCTTAAATCCATGTAGGAAAATCTGAGGGTTTACTAGGTTTGGGAAAACCTTAGTTGTTGGTTTAAATAAATAGGTGTTGCCTACAAGAACTTTGTTCCCTGTGTGGCTTCTGAGCTCCAGTTTGCCTTGTTTCCATTATAAGTGGCTATTTATTATCTGTGATTCAGTCACTGCACATTAATTGACTGTCTATATTGACCTCTTTTTCTTTTTCTTTTTTGGCCAGATCTTGGGGATAAAAAAGGGAAAGATAGTTCCTTGCCTCTGAAAAAAGAGTTGGGGAGACAGATAAAGAAATGAAATAGAATGTTACTACAAATTGAAAAGTGCCACATGGAGATTTAGGATATGCTAGGCACTGAAGGATTCTCCCTCTCCTCAAGGAGAATCCTAATTTCTCATTTCAAAAGATGTGCAAAACATCACTGACACTGTGTCCTTGCGTGTGTGTGTGTGTGTGTGTGTGTGTGTGTGTCCTTCAGAGTATTGGGCATGAGATGATCAAATAATAACATCCTGAAATTCTTTCATAGTTTACACATTGTGACTTTTCACAATTGGATCCTTTTTTCAACAATGATTCCAAGCATAAAGTGGTTTCTCCTGCCAGGGAGCAGTTAAAGCCTTTCCCCATGGCCACAGGTCCCAAAAAGTATTTGATTACTCAAAAAGCACAGCCAATCGGAGTCATTTTCTACATGTTGGAAAGAATACGAGTTAGAAATATATTCCCATTCTGGATGCCAAATAGCGAAGATTAAAAACCATCTGTCATTGGGACAATGAGCCTACAAGCAAGCAGCAGACTTCCAGCAGAGCCTGGGGCAGGCCCCACGCGTGATGCAGACTGAGAAACACGAGATTCAACTAGACCCATTTGCTCAGTCACATGGTATAAAGGCTATTACCAGCTCCCACCAGAACCCACTTTGCCATGAGTTGCATAAAACCATGTGCTGTAAGCTGAAGACGTTTTTGATAGAAATTCATTCTTTCTCTCAGAAACAATTTTCTAAATGCTTATTTGTGTCAGGCAAAGGAAAGCAACAGCTACCTCAGTGCCCCCTCACTTCACCCCAAGGAGCCTTCAGGCTAATGAAAGACAGAGATAGATAATACACAAAGAGTATATGCAATTATATAATTCCTTACATTGTGATGGGTTCTAAAAAGGACATATAAAGATACTAGGAAAGTGAGAGCAGGGGCCCTCATCCAGAATTCCATGTAGAAACCACATTTATGAATTAGCTGTGTTTGAAGGTATATTGGGAGCTAGGGGCGGTGGGTAAAGTGGTGGATTCAAGATGAAACAATATGTCTGTGAAGTCCTGAGGCAGAAAATAAGCTTTATAGGTTTGAAAAGCAACAACGAAAATGGTGACTGTGGTTGGATATAGTGAATATGGAGAAACACGAAGCATGTCAATGCTGGAGGCAGGCCTGGGTGAGCCTCTGCTGAGGCTCCAGCTGAGGGGACCATGGGAGGCCACTGAAGGATCTAGTCCCTCTAGTTACACTTAGAATAATGGTGTGGAGTTATGGGTGGGTGGCGACATTTGCCATGATTCAAAAAAACAACAACTATTTTACCTATTACCAGGAGTAAAAATTATCATATTAATTTAAAAATTAGTTTTCAGGCTCCCTGATGTTCAGTTGGTTGATTTTTTTTAACTGATAAGTAATGCTGTGCTGCTCTTCGTACTGTTCTTCATAGTGCTTATCATTGTTTTGCATGTATACTTGTTTCCTCTTCTCTGCTCCATCACCTCTTTAAAAACTTCTAAGAGCTAAAGTTCTTTTCATTTTGGTTTATTAATGCATAACTGGGGCCTAGAACATCACTTGGCACAGAACAGTAGTAGTTCCACAAATACTTCTTGAATGTATAAATGCATGGGTAATTTAGAAAATGGTCTCCGAGATGCTAACAATCATTTAATGTTACTCTTCCCCTAAGTTACTTTCATGATAGGTCAACTTTGCATGGTAAACTATAGCACTTTTGACTAATAAAATGTGCTCCTGCTGATTTGTCATGAAAAACAGTATTTAGAGTTACAGCTTATGGGAAAAGCATACATAAACCAATTTGGGTTAAGCAAATGTATAAAAAATAAAACATGAAAGCAAAATACATTTTGTCCTAACTAAGATACTTCTCTTAGACTTTGTACTTAAAATTTTATAATATTAAAAGATGATATTGTATGGCATATATATATATATAAATATATAAATTCATGAAAGCTTATAGACAAAAATAACACCTAAGTCAGAAATTTATAGACAAAAATAACACCTAAGTCAGAAATTTTATAGTACTGTGTTCTCAGAGTGAAATGTTTCTAATATATTAATTGTTTTCTTCCATTTAACATATGTACTATATATTTTATTAGGTTATATATAAATAGTTTTAATATAACAAATAGCTTAAATAATCTAGAGGGATATGCTTAAGATACAGTTTTCTAATAAAAACTGCCAAACGTTATTTGCTTATGATGTTTTATGTATTTTGACTTATGTGTATCTTCATTTTTTATTGTGTAATTTTTAAAAGGCTAATTTGAGTAATGTTCAAATATGGACAATTAACTTTATAGTAATCAATGTAGGTTAAAAGATTCAGTGAACCTTGATAAATGACTAGTTTATGATGAATTACCTCAAGTTTTTGACCTTATGTATAAGCAAATCAGCTGATATAACAGCAAATTATCCAAGACATGAATATTTAAAGAATAATTACATTAGAATATTCTTTGGGCCAAGAAGCTCTAAATGATATTTGCATAAGAAGAATCTTGTTTGCAGTGGGCAAAGGCAAAAAGTGGGGGAGAAGCTAGTAGAACTAGGCTTTTACTTACAGCATTCAAAAAAATTTTTCCCAGTTAAAAAAATAAATTAGGGGAAAATGTTTGCAAACTGTATTAGAAGAATAGAGTGCAAAAGTCCTTTAGGAATGACCTAGCTCTTGGTTTCATTACCTATTGATGGAGACCGTAGCTCCAAGATGTCTGTATACCTCCTGAGATATTACGTAGAATTGTATGCATTTATATATTTGTGCATCTTCACCAGATTCTCAAAAGGAGTCAATAATTCCCCTCATTGAAGGAGAACCAAGATGGCGGCGATATAGGCAGACGTGTCCCAGGTCGTGTCCGGGAGCAAATGGAACGAGCAGCTGGAGCTAGTAACACTCACACCGAATTGGCGAAATTGCTCAGCTGGTGAGAGGGTTTACAGCCAGGAAGAGCAGAACTCCCCTGGTAAGGTAAAAAAAAAAAAAAACAGGGATTTGGGCAGGAAAGTTTGCCAGACCTCTGAGCCCAGAGAGTCGGAGGGAGACCGCGTGGCAGACAGCCGCGTCCCTTGGGACAGGCACAGCCCCTGACGGGGGAAAGGAGAACCGCGGGATTCCTGGCGCCGCCAGGGAAATTGAGAGCTGGGTTCTGTGATCACGGAGGACTGAGCCTAAAGGGGGCAGCCTGAAGAGCTGACCTGACCATGCAGTCCCGGTAAGAGAAGAAGCGTACAGAAACCAAGCCTTCCCCGTTTCCGCGGCCGGCATTTGTTTGTTTGTTTTCACTGAATCCTGTTCATGGGACATTTCGGATACAGACACTCACCTGTGCTGAAGAGAGGGAGAGTGTGCTGGGGAGTGGAATCTGGGGAGAGACTGGGGAAAGAGGGGGAGCCGGGAGAGGTGGTAGTGAATTGAGTGCTGAGACACCCCTGAGCCCAGGACTGGGGCAGCCACCCGCTCCTGAGAGGGAGTCTCCTCCCCCCAGCCCCCAGGCAAGGAGCACAGCCACACCCAGATTCCACCCTGTACGAGATCAAGGATTAAGATAACCTGATCAGTCCCTGGGAGTTAACAGGGTCTGGCCTATAGGGGGATTTTCAATCCCAGCAACAACATAGCGCCTGTAACTAACTATTACGCAGTCAGCTCTGGGCAGTGAACTTCCACTGGACAGAGAGGCCCTATAGCCTCAGAGGCCAACCCCAGAACACTGCCACCCAGAGGCTGACCCACAAACTGACTCTTTGCTAAACACAAAATAAGGCAGTCTGGGAAATAAATGCGGCATGCTTTAAAATAAGGACTGTGGTTTACAACACAGAGGAACAGTATATCGCAGGGAAACTCAACACTCTCCTGAATACCTGGAAGGTCTAAGGCGAGCCAGACTGAAGAATAGAAGAAACGAAGGACCTTCACTACTGCAATTTTTTTTTCTTTTTTCACTTTTTAACTAAGAAACCAATTTTTTTTTCATTCTTTTTTTTTCTGTTCTTTTTTTTTTTCTTTCTTTCTTTTCTTCTTTTTCCATCACCTGATTTTACCCTTTTAATTACTACCTTCTTATTTTAAAACAGTATTATTACTGCTACCATTTTACCATTTTTTAAAGTGCCATTTTATTTTTTCTTTATTTTATTTTGGGATTAGTGTTCACCATTCTATTTTCATCGTTATATTATTGGTTGTTTCTAGTTTGCATTCATATCCAGGGAGCTGTTGCTGGAATTTGTTGGGATTAATGGCTGTTCTATAGGAATATTCTCCTCATATAAAAAGTCTCTTCCCTCTTCCACTTCATTCTCTCTTTTCGCTCTTTTTTTTTTTTTTTTCTTTTCTCGCTTTTATTTTCCCCCTTCCTTTTTCCCAATTTCATTTTTGCACTCCCTTTTTTTGGTCCCTACTTTTCTTTTCCTTTTTCTCTTTTATCTTTTTCTCTTCCTTCTTCCTTATCCCCTAATTCTCTTAATTCAGGTGGTCACCTTTAATTGGGGTTATTAATATCGTGAATATATTTGTGTATAGTGCCTGGTACGTGGTGCCTTGTTGTGTTGTATTTTGTGCCTTTAAATCAACGCAGCAGATCCAAGCAACAGCAACCTCCTGAGCACCTCATCCTCTGCTGAGGAACAGCAGCTGTACATGAAACCTCACCCCACCAGCCGGAAGAGCCACCACAGCTGTGAACAGCACCCACCAGAGGAGCTGCTGCCAACTGAAGAGCAGCTGCTACCACAACCGCCCGAAGAGCAACCACAGACCAAGGAGTCACTGCCACCAAGGGAGCAACCACTGAACAACTCAACGTCTAGATATGTCAGTGAGATCAAACATGGGTAGACAAAGAAACCCCCAAAGGAAAGAGAAGGAGGACTCTCCAGAAAAGCAGCTAAGTAATACAGAGGCATGCAACATGACAGATAAAGAATTCAGAATAAGGACCCTAGAGTGCATAAACCGGATGGAGGAAAAAATCGACAACCTCTGCAAGAAGCAAGAAGAAACAGATGAAAAAATCGATAACATATGGAAGAAGCTAGAAGAAACAGATGAAAAAATCGATAACATATGGAAGAAGCTAGAAGAAACAGATGAAAAAATCAACAACCTAAGTAAGACCCAAGAAGAAATGAAGAGTGATATAGCTGCAATGAAAAACTCCATTGAAAGTATCAACAGTAGACTAGGAGAAGCGGAGGACCGAATAAGTGAATTAGAAGACAAGGAAGCAAAACACACCCAAAATGTACTGCAATTGGAGAAAAAAATTAAAAGACAGGAGGAGAGCCTAAGGGAGCTTTGGGACAACATGAAACGAAACAACATACGAATAATAGGAGTACCAGAACAACAGAAGGATGAACAAGAATTAGAAAACCTACTCGAAGAAATAATATCAGAAAACTTTCCTGAGGTGGGGAAGAAAAAAGTCACACAAGCCCAGAGAGTCCCAAACAAGGTGAACCCGAAAAGACCCACACCAAGACACATCATAATCACCATGGCAAATGTTCAGGACAAAGAGAGAATCTTACAGGCTGCAAGAGAGAGACGGAAAGTTACATACAAGGGATCTCCCATTAGATTGTCAAATGACTTCTCAACAGAAACACATCAGGCCAGAAAAGAATGGACGGAAATTTACAAAGTGATGCAAAGCAAAGGACTGAATCCAAGAATACTCTATCCAGCAAGGCTATCATTCAAACTTGAAGGGGAAATAAGAAGCTTCACAGACAAAAAAAGACTAAGGGAGTTTGTCACCACCAAGCCAGCAATGCAAGGAATGCTAAAGGGACTGGTATAAAAAGAAGAAATAAAAAGCTCAGAAAGAAAACAGCCACACACACACACAAAAAGAAATGGCTACAAACAAGTACCTTTCAATAATAACTTTAAACGTAAACGGACTAAATGCTCCAACCAAAAGACATCGAGTGGCTGAATGGATAAAAAAACATGACCCATACATCTGCTGTCTACAAGAAACCCACCTCATTAGAAGGGACTCACACAGACTGAAAGTGAAAGGATGGAAAAATATCTTTCAGGCAAATGGAAAGGAAAAGAAAGCTGGGGTAGCAATACTTATATCGGACAAAATAGACCTCAAAGTGAAGGCCTTAACAAGAGATAAGGAAGGCCACTTCATAATACTAAAGGGATCAATACAACAAGAAGATATAACCCTGGTAAACATATATGCACCCAATGTAGGAGCACCCAAATTCATAAAAAAACTCCTGGAAAATATCAAAGGAGAGATCGACAACAATACAATCATAGTAGGGGACTTTAATACACCATTGACAGCACTGGATAAGTCCTATAGACAAACAATCAGCAAAGATACAGCAATCCTAAATGACTCACTAGATCAGATGGACTTAATAGACATCTTCAGAACACTTCACCCCAAAGCCAGAGAATATACGTTCTTCTCAGGTGCTCATGGGACATATTCAAAAATAGACCACATATTGGGTCACAAGCAAAGTATCCCCAAATTCAAGAAGATTGAAATCATAAAAAGCGTCTTCGCAGACCACGATGGCATAATATTAGAAATAAACTACAATAAAAACAACCCAAAATACTCAAACACATGGAAGCTGAATAGCATGCTATTAAATATTGATTGGGTTACCAATGAGATCAAAGAAGAAATTAAAAACATCCTGGAAACTAATGACAATGAAAACACAACAATCCAAAACCTATGGGACACATTGAAAGCAGTCCTGAGAGGGAAGTTTATAGCTCTACAGGCCTATCTCAAAAAACAAGAAAAAATGGTAGTAAATCATCTAACTCTACAACTCAAAGAATTAGAAAGAGAGCAACAAGAAAACCCCAGAGTGAGCAGAAGGAAGGAGATAATAAAGATTAGAGCAGAAATAAATGACATAGAGACCAAAAAAACAATACAGAAAATCAATGAAACCAAGAGCTGGTTCTTTGAAAGGATAAACAAGATTGATAAACCTCTAGCCAGACTCACCAAGAAGCAGAGAGAGAGGACCCAAATAAATAAAATCAGAAACGATAGAGGCGAAATAACAACAGACCCCACAGGAATACAAATGATTGTTAAAAAATACTATGGACAGCTTTACTCCAACAAACTAGACAACCTGGAGGAAATGGACAAATTCCTAGAAAAATACAGCATTCCAAAACTCAATCAGGAAGAATCTAAAAATCTCAACAGGCCAATAACTATGGAAGAAATTGAAGCAGTCATCAAAAAGCTTCCATCAAACAAAAGCCCAGGACCAGACGGCTTCACAGGGGAGTTTTACCAAACATTCAAGAACTAAAACCTATCCTCCTCAGACTACTACAAAAAATTCAAGAGGAAGGAACACTTCCAAGCTCATTCTATGAAGCCAGCATCACCCTAATACCAAAACCAGGTAAAGACAACACAATGAAAGAGAATTACAGGCCAATATCCCTCATGAACATAGATGCCAAAATCCTCAACAAAATCTTAGCAAATCGGATCCAGCAGTACATCAGAAAGATCATACACCATGACCAAGTAGGATTTATACCAGGGATGCAAGGATGGTACAATATCCGCAAATCAATAAACGTGATACATCACATAAACAAATTGAAAGAAAAAAACCACATGGTCATATCAATTGATGCAGAAAAAGCATTTGACAAAATTCAACACCCATTTTTGATAAAAACTCTCAGCAAGGTGGGAGTAGAAGGATCATACCTCAACATAATAAAAGCCATATATGACAGGCCCACAGCCAACATCATACTCAACGGACAAAAACTAACACCATTTCCCCTAAGAACAGGAACAAGACAGGGATGCCCCCTCTCACCACTCCTGTTCAACATAGTACTGGAAGTGTTAGCCATTGCAATTCGGCAAGAAGAAGAAATAAAAGGCATCCAAATTGGAAAAGAGGAAGTAAAACTGTCCTTATTTGCAGACGACATGATATTATACATACAAAACCCTAGAGATTCCATCAAAAAGCTACTAGACTTAATACATGAATTTGGCAATGTAGCAGGATACAAAATTAACCCCAAGAAATCTGAGGCATTTCTATACACCAATAGTGAACTTTCAGAAAGAGAGATTATAAAAACAATCCCGTTTACCATTGCACCGAAAAAACTAAGCTACCTAGGAATAAACTTAACTAAAGAGGTAAAAGACCTCTACTCAGAAAACTACAGGACGTTGAAAAAAGACATAGAGGAAGACATAAACAGATGGAAGAACATACCGTGTTCATGGATTGGTAGAATCAACATCATCAAAATGTCCATACTACCCAAAACAATCTATAAATTCAACGCACTTCCCATTAAAGTACCAACAGCATACTTCAGAGATCTAGAACGAACTTTCCAAAAATTCATCTGGAATAAAAAAAGACCCCGAATAGCTGCAGCAATCCTGAAAAAGAACAAAGTAGGTGGGATCTCAATACCAGATATCAAGTTGTATTACAAAGCCACTGTTCTCAAAACTGCCTGGTACTGGCACAAGAATAGGCATATAGATCAATGGAATAGAATAGAGAGCCCAGAAATCGGCCCGAACCAATATGCTCAATTAATATTTGACAAAGGAGGCAAGAACATACAATGGAGCCAAGATAGTCTCTTCAATAAATGGTGTTGGGAAAATTGGACAGATATATGCAAGAAAATGAAACTAGACCACCAACTTACACCATACACAAAAATAAACTCAAAATGGATAAAGGACTTAAATGTACGACAGGATACCATAAAAATTCTAGAAGAATCCAAAGGCAAGAAAATCTCAGACATATGCCGAAGCAATTTCTTCACTGATACAGCTCCTAGGGCACTTGAAACTAAAGAAAAAATGAACAAATGGGACTACATCAAAATAAAAAGCTTCTGCACAGCAAAAGAAACCATCAACAAAACAACGAGAAAACCCACTGTGTGGGAAAACATATTTGCCAATGACACATCTGATAAGGGCCTAATCTCCAAAATTTATAGGGAACTCATACAACTTAACAAAAGAAAGATAAACAATCCAATCAAAAAATGGGCAAAGGACCTAAATAGACACCTTTCAAAAGAGGACATTCAGAAAGCCAAGAGACATATGAAAACATGCTCAAAGTCACTAATCATCCGAGAGATGCAAATCAAAACAGCAATGAGGTACCATCTCACACCTGTCAGACTGGCTATCATCAACAAATCAACAAACGACAAGTGCTGGAGAGGATGTGGAGAAAAAGGAACACTTGTGCACTGCTGGTGGGAATGCAGACTGGTGCAGCCACTATGGAAGACAGTATGGAGTTTCCTTAAAAAACTGAAAATGGAACTCCCATTTGACCCTGTGATCCCACTTCTAGGAATATATCCCAAGAAACCAGAAACACCAATCAGAAAGGATATATGCACCCCTATGTTCATAGCAGCACAATTCACCATAGCTAAGATCTGGAAACAGCCTAAGTGTCCATCAGTAGATGAATGGATTAGAAAACAGTGGTACATCTACACGATGGAATACTATGCTGCTGTAAAAAGGAAGGAACTCTTACCATTTGCAACGTCATGGATGGAACTGGAGAGCATTATGCTAAGTGAAATAAGCCAGTCAATAAAGGAAAAATACCACATGATCTCACTCATTCGTGGACAATAGAGACCATTATAAACTTTTGAACAATAATAGATACAGAGGCAGAGCTGCCTCAAACAGATTGTCGAGCTGCAGCGGGAAGGCCGGGGAGGGTTGGGGGGCAGGAGGTAGGGGGGTAAGAGATCAACTAAAGGACTTGTATGCATGCATATCAGCATAACCAATGGACATAAGACACTGGGTGATAGGGGAGGCTAGGGGACTGTCTAGGGCGGGGGGATAAAATGGATACATATGTAATACCCTTTGTAATACTTTAAGCAATAAAAAAAAAAAAGTTCAAACAAAAAAAAAAAATAAATAATTCCCCTCATTGGTAAAATATTCAAAATAAAAATTCACTTGCCCAAGTTCTTACATTCATATCTTTTTATTCTCAACCCAATGACTGAAAAGTGCCATTTTCATCATAGACTTTCTAGTTCCTTGCTACAATGCAAGTCCAAGTCAAACCAACATAGCCCTTTAATTCTAAGAACACAATATTAAAATATCTTAAAATACTCAGAAAATCAAGTTTTTGCTTTATTATTAGAATAAGGTTTGTTTGGATTTTTTTAAAAGCAAAATTGTTAGGGAAAAATCCTTCACCATAATTAGTCAATGTGAGATGAAAGCCACAGAAACTTTATATTAATTTTCTTTGTGAATTGATCAGAAAAAAAACAAATTTGAAAAGCTTGGCTCTCTTGTCTAATTTAATCCATACAACAATGCATCTACTTTCATCATTTTTCTCTCTCTAAAATCTTAGCATAGAATACACTGTGGATTTTGCCAGCCTGATTTTGTTCAATTGATTGTCTTCAGTGTCTTTATTCCTTTGTTAGCATGAATGAATATATTTCTTTTATAAATTTATTTTCAAGTTTGATTTTAAATTATTCAAAAGAGGTTTAGACTTCTTTATGAGATAAATTAGTTAGGAAATAAATCTAGACTAGAAATTTGCAAAAACTAGCATCATGCACTTAATCTATTGACCATTGTTATTCACATGATCTATATAAGCAATAGTTGATCATTGTGGGAACTTTGATATGAAGTTCAGGTCAAAACCATTGGAAGAATAAACTTAGGCAAAGAACACAAGCATGGAAAGAATATATTTATATTATTATAATGTGTTTGGGTAGACTAAAGCCAAAGTAATTAATTTTATGGCACTAATTTTTAGTTATTATGCTTGTTTCAAAATATAGTCCTTTAATAAATTTTCAATAAAACATGATTTATTAACATTTATACATTTAATACATTTAAGCTTTAAATAGTTTGAAATAATATTTATATCATGACTAGAGGCTCAGTGCACGAATTCATGCACATTGAAAGAAAATTAATTAGAAGAAATATTTTAGAGGCTGGGGAGGGACTGCAGGAGGGTTACAGGGCATGTCCAGCTAGTCTTGTCCACTTCTGAATGGCTGGACCCCAGCAGCAAGCTAACCTACTGGTCAGAGTGTCTGCATCCTGGTGATCAGTGTGCATCATAGTGACTGGTCGAGTGGTCAACCAAAAGGTTGATCTATTGGTCAGACACTTAGCATATTAAGGCTTTTATATAGAGAGATTATTTATAATGCTTACTATTTTGCTATAAATCTAATCTAGGAATCAATGAATGGAATCTTGCATGGGAAAAAATGAGTGACATTTACAGTAAAGAACTGGATTGATCTTTCAAAGACTTATTTTTTTAGTTGTCATTGGGTTCTGTCTTCAGAAAACTGGAGTTCAAATCCAGGCTTCAGCACTTCCTAGCTATAATTATCAATTTCCTCATCTAAAAATACCCAAACACCTGAATATTATAATTCTCCAATAGTGTTGTTGTGAGCATTGGTTAAATTAATTTAATTACAATGTTAGCACATAATAAGCCCTATTGAACTGGCTATTGTTAGTGCTACTCTTATTGATATAATTATTCTTTTTAATATAAAGTTAACAACAATTCAAATTTGAAAACACTATAGCCTAGGCCCTAGAGATTTCCATTCTTAAACACTGAAAGCACATATAATTATGGTATACTTGTGTGTACATCTCATCACTGAACTAATTGTTATTCATAGTTTTTTATGCACCTGTCATATTTCCTTATCTTGTCTCTAGGTTCTTGAGGGCCAGAAATGCCATACTAATTTGTTTTTTCCTTTTACTTATACCCTAGCTCTCCCATCATCTCTCTTCTATATCAACACGTACATATTGAGCAGCTACATGGAAGGTACTTTTGTAGGCTTGAAGGCACAGGAACAAGCAAGACAGATAATGTCTTAACCTTCATGTTGCTTAAGCTTTATAAAATCCAATTAAAACTGTATTACCTTTTGCTAAATTTAATCCCAACCCCAATGCTGAAGTACTAAATACAAAAATAAAGACATGAACAAATATATGTAGTGAATATATTTATAATGCAAGAAATTGTAAAAGATGTAAACTTTCATAAAAAGGCAACAAAATCATAAAAATTTAACTACAATCATGAAGGCAGAGTATACTGACATTGGTTGAATGGCAATATACTATTAACAAAGTAAATAAAATTAAGCTTTCTTAATGTAAATAATAATAATAATAGTTATACCACCATAAAATTTTTTTATAATTTACAGATGGACTATATACTTTGATGAGAAAAGAAGACATCAATAAACAAATAAATATAGTAAATCATAAAAAAATCAATGTTTGATTTATGGTATAAGTTTATCTTGACCAAAATATTTAGCACATCCTACATTTTTTATGTCACATTGGCCATATCTAAAAAACCTAGATATGAGAAAAACCAAGGCAATCACAAGTACAACTCAATAGGAAAAGAAAGCCTCTATTGAAATAGTTTGTTCATGCCCTAACCGGTTTGGCTCAGTGGATAGAGTGTCGGCCTGCAGACTGAAGAGTTCCAGGTTCGATTCCGCTCAAGGGCATGTACCTTGGTTGCAGGCACATCCCCAGTAGAGGGTGTGCAGGAGGCAGCTGATCGATGTTTCTCTCTCATCGATGTTTCTAACTCTCTATCCCTCTCCCTTCCTCTCTGTAAAAAATCAATAAAATATATAAAAAATAGTTTGTTCATATAATAGTAACCAAAACCTTTTGTTTTAAACTACATAAACTACCTATTTTTAAAAATGACATATCTTCTATGTATTATTTGGGCAATATAAGATAAATAAAAGACAACTGTATCATTCTACACAGTTTGGCTCAATGGATAGAGTTTTTGGACTGAAGGGTCCTGGGTTTGATTCTGGTCAAGGGCATAGTCCTCGCTTGCAAGATTGATCCCCCAGCCCTGGTTGGGGCATGTTCGGGAGGCAATCAATCGAAATGTCTCTCTCACATCAATGTTTCACTCTCTCTGTCTCTCTCCCCACTTCCACTCTGTCAAAAAATCAATGGGAAAATATCCTTAGTGAGGCTTAACAAAACAAGCAAACAACAAACAAAAAGACAACTATATCAATCTCAATTGAACAATTAAATTAAAATTTTACCTGTTTCTTAAATCAAATGTAAAAGCACATAATTTACAATGATTAAAGCTATGGAAAAAATCACTAACATTTTGAGTCCACCAATTATATTGGAGAAAGGGAGAGTAGGATATTTATTTTTAATCCCTAGAATTATTTTACATTTGTAAAAGCACTATGAACTTAAAAAGAAGCCAGGAAAAAAAGAAAACTAAAGCTAGAAAATTTAGAAAGTTTAAAACCAAACCAAGTGAATGATTTATGATATACAGAGGAAATTTTGGAATATGTAACATTTTTAAAAATCAAGCTTCTTTAATTATTTTCACATTCTTTAAAATATGTACATATAAACTAATGAAATATGTTTACTTTGAAAACTCTTAGAACATTAGGCACTTCAAAGTAAGAAAATGTATTTTCTAAACCTACTGTATTAGACTATACTTATTTTAATCTGAAGCCATTGTAATGAACACAATGTCTTGTACAAAGAGATAAACAATCAATATCTCCTGGCAGACAACTTTGGATAAGTTATCTAGTGATCTGCAAACCTCACGTTTCATGTAGCATTGAAAGCTAGTGGGGAGCATATCATTTATCAAGCCCTTAGTACCGTATGAGGAAGATGATACTATTATTCCCACAGAAATAGAATGATTATACAACTTGTTCAAGGCCACACTAGTAGTGAGAGGTTAAACTGAGGTTTGGACCCCAGCTATCAGTCTTTTAGGCTTATGCTCATTTACTTAAATTCTGCTGTATTTCTTAGTGTATGGCTAAAAGACAAGTGGGCCTAGCAAACTTGGCTCACTTTTGTAATACTACTAAGATAGTCTAGGGTATGAAATGGGCATATGGTGCTGACAAATGGTTTTAAGTTATGCAAAGATCTTTGCATTTTCTTTTCAAACTGGAAATGCCTAAAACTTACACTCCTCCCTCCACCACATTGTTTCCTCTCTTTCTCACGTGGTCATGTATTCATTCGTTTAATTGCATTTACTGGAGGCTTACAATGGACTAAACACAAATATATATGATAGTTATTTTAGTAAGAACATCATATGAAGTCATCTATGCTTCCTTCCCTCTTTCTGTAATCAGGAACAATTCTATCCATTCTTTTTTCTTAGTGTATCTAGTAACAAATTGCCTTTTTCTCTCCATTTCCACCATTGATGCACTCAGACCACTGACTCAGGTGTTTACCAATTTATACCTGGCTTAAAGCAATAACCTCTGAAGAAATCTTCCACCTCTAATCCATCCTACAGACTAACATCAGATTAATTTTCCAAAATACTTGAGGATATAGCATTATTACAATCACATTGACATGGTTCCTGTACAGTCTGGATTAGGTGTCCTGCTTAATTGTTTGAGGGCCCCACAGACTGGGCAAGTATTCAGTAATCATGTATTGCATTAGGCATGCAGTACAGATCCTTTCAGGTCTATTTTCCTTCCGAATTCAGAGAAAATTAAGAGGTGATATGAGTTATTCTTTTCATCTTTGTTATTAATATACATGGCACATGTTGAGATTCACAGATGAACTTTTCAATGAATTGGTGTAAAATATACATCCTCTCAAACTAATGTCACCCTGCTTCCTTGGTCATTGCCCATAACATATTCCCTCTATACATTTCAGAGATTCCAAACTTTATTTTATTGGGGGTTGCAGTGGAGAGTATAGAACCGAATGAGACTCTCATGACTCAATAAAAATTCACATACATGCAATATATTGTTTGTGCTTTTAAGAGATAAAAAAAAAAACAATCTGAAACTCAAAATGGACTCCTACACTACAGACCTTAAGAATCCTTACTCTTTTCCTTCGATATTTCTGTTTCCTTCGGTTTATAAACAAGTCCAATTTTCTCCACACTAAGCCAAAATATTCATTCCACAGCCCTTTTAGCCTATACTGACATTTCTCCTTTTTACTATGGAACCTTCATAGTAAACTTTTCTGCATTTACTTCCATGTATCTATTAGATCCTTAGCAATCTGGCATTTCCATTCATTCTACTAACGTCACCATGAACCTCAGGACTGTGAAATCCAACACCTAAACTCAGTGTTCAGCTTCTCTACCGCAGTGTGGCTGTTCAGCACCATTCCACTGTCTGAAAACTTTGGTCGTGTGTCAATACACACATTTTCACGGCTTTTGTATTTCTGTATTTTATTTTAGTATCTTTTTCTGCTTATTCTTCCTTTACCATATCCACGTTTAAACCTCCAAGGTTTTATCCTCAGCTCTCTGTTCCTAAATGTGGACTCTAATAGTGTCACCATTACTGCTATGCAGATTACTCATAACACTACATCGTTAGCACTGTCCTCTTTACTACTCTCTACCAGTGGTTCTCAACCTTCCTAATGCCATGCCCCTTTAATACAGTTCCTCATGTTGTGGTGACCCCCAACCATAAAATTATTTTCATTGCTACTTCATAGATGTAATTTTGCTGCTGTTATGAATCCTAATGTAAATATCTGATATGCAGGCTGTATTTTCTTTTTTAAAAAATATATTTTATTGATTTTTTTAAAGAGAGGAAGGGAGAGGGATAGAGAGTTAGAAACATTGATGAGAGAGAAACATCAATCAGCTGTCTCCTGCACACCCCCTACTGGGGATGTGTCCGCAACCAAGGTACATGCCCTTGACCGGAATCGAACCTGGGACCCTTCAGTCCGCAGGCCGACGCTCTATCCACTGAGCCAAACCAGTTAGGGCTGCAGGCTGTATTTTCATTGTTCGAGACCCACAGGTTGAGAACCCCTGCAAGACCCAAATTTTCTCCTAATGGCTATCTACCTATCCATGTCCTGCTAGTATATGAAACTCACAAATCTCAAATGAAATGTGGCCTATTTCCCTCAGAGATTTCCTTATTTTGTGTTCCCTAGTTCAATTATAAACTCATATTTTTAGGTCTGAAGGGAAAACTGTGGCAGGTCCTTCTTTAAAAATTTTAGCTAGCCTACTTTTGCTGAATTAAAATTCTTCAAAAGTATTCCTCATTGTCATTCACATCTCCCAGAATCCACCCCAAACCCCATTCATCTGAGTGGGGATCATTCCTTTGTAACCCAGAGCATCACAGGCTCCTCTATAAATGTGACACTAACACTACTGCTCCGCACTGGCATATTTACTTGCTCCTCCTTCCTCCCCCCCCCCCCCCCGAGACTGTGATGTCCCACAGGCAGGGAGCATGTGTCTACTATACCTAGTTCATCAAAGGACTTAATTCATTGCTATAGGAACTCACTTTTTTTTTAAATGAAGAACTACGTGAGAAAAATTGAGTTAGAAAGGTGTTTCTATCTTCCAAACTATTAAATATGTTTAGTTAATCACTCAAGAAATGAGCACTGACTTTGCAGACCACTGTATTTTGAGATTCTGCATACATTTAAGTTATTAACAAAATATTTTTTTAATTCCTAAAATCCATGCCATTATTTAAATGCCATTACTTAAAAGAGAAAATCTGGAAAGGCTAAAGGTTAGAAAGAAATCTAAATAAATGGATGCAAACTGGGTTAAAACACCAATCATTTATTTCCTTACCATTTCTTCTTCCATTATTAGCAAAACTCCCAACAAAGCATGTAAGGGGTCGAGTTGCTATTTTTATTGAGATTAAACTGTAAAATAAAGTATATACAAGATTTTTATAATTATTTAAATTAAATTAAATTGAAATTATGTGACATTTTTTAAACCACTCTGGACTGCAGTTCTTCCCAAACTTGGGCTTTAGTTAGTTTTGCAAAATCACCAGTAGCTGTTTCTCTGTTTCTTGAATATCGTAGTTCAAACTCTTTAGAACATTCCTCAGAAACAAAAACACTTAACATAGTCTCTCTGATCATGGCATAACATCCAAATACACTTACTGTTCTAAAGAACATGAAAGTGTTTCCAACTCTTATCTCACTTTTCCACAGAGTTTCTTCCTAATGTATGTAGCTGCAACTGCATTTTTATTAGTTTGAAACAGGGTAGAACTCAGCAGCATTTAGTGATGGGCACACATTTTCTTAAGAAGCTCAGATATCTGCTGTTCTATAATAAGAATTAAATTATATGTTTGATTGACTGTTTCTTTTTAGGTATCTCTTGTAAGAATCATCCATCAGAATTATTACATCTCATCTGGGTTCATATAGAAAAGTCTCTAGTGTAATACACCCTCATTTTTATTTTAAGGTAGCAGCATCAATTCATCAACAATGTGTTTGTAATAACAGTTGGGTGAAAAAGGATTTAAGATCATTTGATTAAACCAATATTTTATGGAAGGAAGTTTTTTATTATAACTACTCTTAAATAAGATAATAATTTCAAAACTCTAAGCAAACATCTTAATGTACCTCAACTCCTAGGTTTCCCACCACTGTACCTTTAGTGAAGGAGTCTTAATATTGATTTTATTAGTCCTTAAAATTAACTAAGCACAATACAGTAGATATAAATTAAAAGGTGCTGCCCTAACCGGGTTGGCTCAGTGGATAGGGTGTCGGCCTGTGGACTCAAGGATCCCAGGTTTGATTCCAGTCAAGGGCATGTATCTTGGTTGCGGGCACATCCCCAGTAGGGAGTGTGCAGGAGGTAGCTGATCAATGTTTCTAAATCTCTATCCCTCTTCCTTCCTCTCTGTAAAAAATCAATAAAATATATTAAAAAAATAAACTCATGCTAATTTCACATCATTTATTTTTAGAAAAAGGTGCTGAAATAAAAGGAGACATATGTACTATTTGTAATACTTTAAACAATAAAATAAAATAAAATAAATTAAAAGGTTGCTAACATTCTTATTCATTCATTACCATGTTCATCCAACTACCATTTATTGAGGGCCTATTATGTGCCAGGCACTGTGCTAGTTATGAAGGTATAGCTATGAAGAGATATACCTCCTGCTGGCCTACAAGAAGAGGACAATAGAGAAAAGGCAGAGTTTGATGCAGGAAATATAAGAGATACAAAGTACAAAATAGACTTACAATTGGCAGGGGAGTGATGACTTCAAATGTTATGCAGCGGTGAATAAGGTTGACTATCAAGCTTACTTAAACTAACATTAGTGTTTAGCAAAACATTATTCAAGAAATGATTAGCTTCGTACTATAATGGACTTCATGGTCTCGAACAACAAAATCTTTTGAGCTGCCTGTCATTAAAAAAACAAAACAGCTTCAACGGGTTTGGCTCAGTGGATAGAGCGTCGGCCTGCGGACTGAAAGGTCCCAGGTTCGATTCCGGTCAAGGGCATGTACCTGGGTTGCGGGCATATCCCCAGTGGGGGATGTGCAGGAGGCGGCTGATCGATGTTTCTCTCTCATCGATGTTTCTGACTCTCTCTCTCTCTCCCTTCCTCTCTGTAAAAAATCAATAATATATATATATATATATAAAACTCTGACTTTCTTAACCAATAAACTGTGATGCTATGTTCTAGCTCCATTTTGAAAAATTAATATTTTCTCTATGAAAGCAAAAGGAAATTCACCATAATAGACAAACTACATATTATAACCTCTAATTATTCTTTACTGATTAATTTCTCAACTATATAGAAGGTCAAATCTCAATAAATTAACAGAGTAAACTTGGAGTAAATTGCTACTAAAACACAGAGCCCATACATAAATATTCTTGTCAGTAGTTAATTATGATAAGAAACACTTTCTCAGTTTGGATGAGTATTTTAAATTTAAAATGGTTGCCACCATTGTTTCAGGATGTATGTAGGATATATCCTTTAAATATACACACATACACAAAACCTTCCTGAAGTTTTCTTTCTAGTAAAGAAAGGGAGAGGGGTATTAAGTCACTTACTCCTCAAGATGATTTAATGATGAAGATGCTATTATTATTCTATTTTTACAGGCAAGGAAACTAAGACACAAGGAGGTTAAATATATTCCCCAACATAGATATAAAAGGTAGATGAGTCAGGATTCAAATTCCAGTGTCATGCCTCCAATTTCTTTGAGGACTTTGTATATTATATTAAACTAGTGGCCTAGTGCAAAAATTCGTGCATGGGGGTGTGTCCTTCAGCCCAGCCTACACCCTCTCCAATCTGGCACCCCTCGGGGGACATCCCTCTCACAATCTGGG